>NC_135804.1:113595651-113866591 GCF_964213995.1 Mustelus asterias
AATCAGGCCCTTTGTATTTGTCTATCTACATACATGACACACCTAAACCTTAAAATGCGTCCTCTGCTCTTTTAGGATCATCTGCACATTTTACAAACTTGCCAACTCATTTCTGAATCAAGGCACCAAGGACTAGACTTTCAGATTCAACAGGAATCTCACTGGCATGGTAGCATGGAGCATCAGGGTACCCACCTCAGCCCTGAAGACGTACTTGGCTTTCACCATCACTTCAAGTCATTCAAACCATACGGCTGCAATTTGAGTCTTAAAGAACCTCTACCCACTTTTGGACGGGAACCTCACACGGGGCCTGACTTGCTGATATAGCTGGTGGAAACGCGATTGAGACTTTTTTCAAGGCCGTTTAAATTCCAGGCCATTTGTTCCATTCCCTGGAACTCATTTTGCTTTGTTTCCCCCACCTTTAAAAACTATTAAAATTTACCCATTTTACTGTTTTGTGTCACCCTGATGCTTGGCATTGATTTTCCCCAGCACGAAGTACATTCGAACATTTTCTACATTAAAGACACCGCACAAACAGGACTAATTTCTGGATCAAAGTGACAGCTGAAAAGAATTTCAGAATGGTTTTCTACAATTTGATTCATGATGCACAGCTGTCTCTTTAAACTTTAGATGAATTAAATCACTTGGTGGATTTCATCTAATCAGTATTATTTAGCAAAGAGTGTCTAATTTCCAAATCTCTTACCACTGCAACAGTTGATCTTATGACAATTTTGACACCTAAACTGTGAGCAGCATGTCATCCTATGAAAATAATAGCGTTCCGAAGCACCAAAAAAATCTTTATGCTCTATTGATTAGACATAGCACAATCTAGAAGTCAATACATTCTACATAAATGTATTTTTCATAAAAGGTGGATTGAATGAGCATACAAGCACAGCACGCTTAGCTTGTATTTTTGAAGTTATCCCATCATTTTTAATACCATGTGCATTGTTGGCACTAATTTGTACAGTCTGCCTAAATACAGATAAAAGCAATACCAGGTAATTCAGTCAAATTTTGAGTTAAACACCAGCATGATAGCACAACTCAATTTTGGCAAAAAAAAAACAAGTACTGGTGTATTCCCCATGCCAAACTGTTCAGGTGGCGTGCAATATCTGTGTTGGGCAATTACACGTATTCCACTTTGCCCTTTACAATGGGATGGAATTGCTCCTGCAGCTGATTGTCAGCTTTTTAAAATGGAAAGAAAACACCTCATAAGAAAATTAAACATTTTTCAGTCGGATGTGAAATTGACAGCATCGCTTTGTTAAATAGACTGGATGGTGCATAGAGGACCCTTGGAACCAATTAACTACAACTTCATCCAATTAATTTCACACAACGTTGAGACAGAATACTTGGCCATAGAGTCATAGAGGTTTACAGCATGGAAACAGGCCCTTCGGCCCAACTTGTCCATGCCGGCCCTTTTTTAAAACAAAACCCCTAAGCTAGTCCCCAATTGCCCACGTTTGACCTGTACCCCTCTATATCCATTTTACCCATGTAACTGTCTAATCGCTTTTCAAAAGACAAAATTGTACCCGCCTCTGGCAGCTTGTTCCAGACACTCACCACCCTCTGTGAAAAAATTGCCCTTCTGGGCCCTTTTTATCTCTCTCCTCTCACCTTAAACCTATGCCCTCTAGTTTTAGACTCCCCTACCTTTGGGAAAAGATGTTGACTATCTAGCTGATCTATGCCCCTCATTATTTTACAGACTTCTATAAGATCACCGGTAAGCCTCCTACGCTCCAGAGAAAAAAGTCCCAGTCTATCCAGCCTCTCCTTATAACTCAAACCATCAAGTCCCAGTAGCAACCTAGTAAATCTTTTCTGCACTCTTTCTAGTTTAATAATATCCTTTCCATAATAGGGTGACCAGAACTGTACACAGTATTCCAAGTGTGGCCTTACCAATGTCTTGTACAACTTCAACAAGACGTCCCAACTCCTGTATTCAATGTTCTGACCAATGAAACCAAGCATGCCAAATGCTTTCTTCACCACTCTGTCCACCTGTGACTTCAAGGAGCTATGAACCTGTACCACTAGATCTCTTTATTCTATAACTCTCCCCAATGCCCTACCATTAACTGAGTAAGTCCTGGCCTGGTTTGATCTATCAAAATGCATCAAACTCGCATTTATCTAAATTAAACTCCATCTGCCATTTGTCAGCCCACTGGCCCAATTGATCAAGATCCCTTTGCAATCCTAGATAAACTTCTTCACCAATCTTGGTGTCATCTGTAAACTTACTAACCATGCCTCCCAAATTCTCATCCAAATCATTAATATAAATGACAAGTAACAGTGGATCCAGCACTGATCCCTGAGGCCCACTGCTGGTCACAGGCCTCCAGTGTAAAAAACAACCCTCTACAACCACCCTCTGTCTTCTGTCATCCAGCCAATTTTGTATCCATTTGGCTACCTCACCCTGGATCCCGTGAGATTTAACCTTATGCAACAACTTACCATGTGGTACCTTGTCAAAGGCCTTGCTAAATTCCATGTCGACGCCATCAACTGCACTGCCCTCATCTACCTTCTTGGTTACCCCTTTAAAAATTTCAGTCAAATTTGAGAGACATGATTTTCCACTCAAAGCCATGCTGACTGTCCTTAATCAGTCCTTGCCTCTCTAAATGCCTGTAGATCCTGTTTCTCAGAATACCTAACAACTCATCCAATACAGATGTTAGGCTCACCAGCCTGCAGTTCCCAGGCTTTTCCCTGCAGCCCTTAAACAAAGGCACAAGAGTTGCAATAAAAGGAGTATTAATATTTATATAATCCAGTATTATGACATATAATGCATAAATAAGTAGCTAAAAGTAGTTTAAAAATCCCCCATAGGAGTGTTCTGAAGCATGAATGTTACTTTTCTTATGTGAAAGCTTTTTTTTTCAAACGAGTTGCAGAAGATTTGGGAGATAAGAAGTTGGGTCCTGCTGTGATTTGCTTTATTTGAACTTTCCCACTACCGCTTTTGCAGAATTGCCAGAATTTAGAAATAAACACAAGATTTGCATTTGAACAGTGATGCTTTACTGGAGTTAGTGAGATTGCCATATTTAGTTTGATAGACAATAGCATTTGTGCTGATTTGGAATGCCCCAAGTTCTGTAACTTTAAAAAGCAGTTATTAATTTATTTACATATTCATGTAACAGTCTCCCACTGTTATGATATGGTAGCTATGGAGTGCTCTCATACCATCCATAATAGAGCAGTCAATATCCAGCTAATGTAAGCAATGCAGGCAATCAGATTCATCTGAAAGCCTAAAATTTAGCCCCCCTCATCACAAACTGAATTTTTGCACTTTTTTTGTAATCCATGATTTCTATGTTCAATGGATATTATTTCTGGTTAAAAATAAATATTGTGTTGACGCAGTCAAAGAGTAAACATCAGACATTACTGCTGGTGACAATAGGAGACAAATACTGAACACATTGAAGTGACTTTACTCTGCTTACTATTCTAATTTTAAAGTTTATTTATTAGTATCACAAGTAGGTTCACATTAACAATGCAATTAATTTACTGTGAAAATTAAATGATTATATTGCATAGGTTAACCCGCTACCAACATAGTAGACAGAGGAATATTGATAAGAATATGTTAATTATTCATCAATTATTATTACAATAGCAAACTCTAAACTCCTGCAGGTTAATTAACAGCTACAAGAGGAATAAATAGCTCATGTTTGGACGCAACTCATTAGAACCTGGCTCTTCAGTTTTGCTTAAAAGTTATTGACTTGCCTTAGTCTCCTCTAAAGGTACTTAAAAGTAATTTATCCAAGATGCAATACGGCAGAACTTAAATATTGTTGAAAAAAGAAATTTTGTCGTAGTTTTTCATCTTGCATTCATCAGGACAATTGCAAGAATAACAACGTCAGGAGAAACAACAATCTCATGTGTGAGAGAACTAGGTACCAATTGGGTGCAAGTGAACTCGGATTGATACAGGCTTTGCCATGAAGAATTAATGGTGACTGATAGTTAACTGCCAAGCATTGAAAAGTTATTTTAGTTAAATTGGCATTCCCCAATTCAAATAGTTCTATGCCTGCCATTGGGCTGCCATGATCTCAGAGACAAGTTAGTTGTGACAGTGATTCAATTTTGATTTTCCGCATGTAGAAAACAGTGCTGTCTGGCATTATTGTAGACATCTGTTTTAAACATTTCAGGAAACAAATTAATATGTACATGGAGGTCCGGTTTACTGGATTGTGAAGTTAGTATCAAAATCCCTGGTTTTCCCTTTTAAATTCCTGTAACCCTTCTAAGGGAAAGCATTTTTGGCCAGAAAGGCAGAAAGAACAATGCTATAATGTCCATATCTGTCTACCCTTCCCTAAGCTACTTGTATAGAAAGACTGAATATTTCATCCAACATTTTAGCAACATAGGTTTGATGTAAGGATCAATGAATTGTTAGCCATGCAAAAATATAACTAGCGCAAACCCAGGGTCTTTTTACAGGAGTAGAGTAAGTGGACTGTACACACTCAGAACATATATTTCTACAAAACCAAGAGGAAACGCTTTCATTTATATCGCACTTTTCTCGCCTTCCAGGCGTCTCAAACCACTTTGCAGCCAATAAAGTTGAAGTGTAGTCACTGTTCCATGGCAGCCAGTATGTGCACAGCAAGCTCCCCAAAACAGCAATGAGATAATGAGCAGACAACTGTTTACAATACTGATCGAGGGATACATATCAACCAGGACACTGAGGATAACTCCCCTGGTCCTCTTTCTTAAAAGAGTGCCATATAATCTTTTATATCCACTCAAGCAGGCAAATGGGGTCTCAGGTTAACATCCCATCCAAAGACTGCGCCTTCGGCATTGCAACACTCCCTCGGTGGTGCACTGGAGTGACAGGCTTGATTTTTGTACTCTGGCCCCGAGTGGGACTTGAAGCTGGAATCTTATGCCTCAGAAGCAAAAGAGCTACCAAATGAGTCATGGCTAACATGAGTGTCAAGCTAGGTTACATTCTTAAAGGCTTGCAGAGGAGGAGGAATATGTGATTAATATATGAAGAAAATTCACTTGTGTCAAAGATGCCAAAGGATATGTAATTTTGAACAAAGTATTTTATATTTTTCAATTGTCAGTTCTAAAACTGTATCAGCTCTATGAATCACTGAAAAGGTTTCATGGTCAAGTTTGCCTGTGAATCTATTACCATCTTTGCCTCACATTAAGGACACTGAACAATGGGTTTCCACCTCAGAATAGGCAGATGATGCAACAGGTGGGAGAAAGTGCTAAAACTCTCATTATATTTGTATTGAACCCCATACATAAAACAGCAAATATGATTAGTACAGTGCGGCCCCGTTATAACGCGATGGTTGGGGTCCATAAAATGTTATTGCAAAAAAAAACGGGGTTGCGCTAACTTTGCCAATTTTTTGTGGAAAAAAAAGGGTCCAATGATTCATCGAGTTATATCCGAATTCGCGCTAAATCGGGGCACGTTAAATCAGGGTTCCACTGTAATAGTAATTTACGGCCGATTTGGGTGAAGGTGGTTCCTTTCTCACGAGAGAAAAAGGTATGTTTTTGCTTCTGTAAATCTTCTCAGGGCTTTTAAACGCCCATAATATAAAGCGACAAATTTTTAAAAATACAAATATCACATTTAAGGAAACCATATCCTAGATTAATACACAAAAAAACAAATTATGAGCAAAATTGAAATTGTTTACTTCAAAGGGGCTGCCCATCCATACGTCATACGTTTAAAGATTAAAACTATAAAATCCCCATTTTCTCTTACTGGGGCAAGTAAATTTCAAGCTTGAGAAACAAATAAAACTTGTTTGTATTTCCTGAAAGTGAAATTAACTTTCTGTCAAGATGTTAGTGAAAGTGATTATAGATGAGCTCAACGAAAACAGAAAAATGTTAATTTCCATGAACTGCCAAAAGAAAAATAGGGAGAGCAGTAATTGTTGTAGCAGTGATTGCTGAAATGGGAAGAAAGCAGTTATAAAAGAGTCTAATTCCATGGTAGAAAGCATACCTTTGCACATCTGCATTCTATGAGTTAACCTTGCAGTACCAACTGCCCTCAGGTACATCAGTAACCACAGCACAACAAAACAGTAAATACCATGAACGAACATTTTTAAATGAGCTATAGCATTTTTGATCGAATAGCCATCAAATAATTTAGAATTGTGAACAGAACATTCCGTACAGTTTGGTATGTACATCAATGCAGGGGGGGAAAAAAAAAAATCAATATCTAAACAAACAGCAAAGATGAACATTAAAGAAAATGGTGAAAGTCTTCAATGCTTAACTTCCACAGCATAAAGCACTGTTGTGGTAGCTGCTGTTCATTATTATTCCCATGAATTATATTTGAAGCAAAATATTTAATAGAAGC
The DNA here is from genome assembly GCF_964213995.1 of Mustelus asterias. Taxonomy (NCBI): domain Eukaryota; kingdom Metazoa; phylum Chordata; class Chondrichthyes; order Carcharhiniformes; family Triakidae; genus Mustelus; species Mustelus asterias. Next base: position 113,602,112 of record NC_135804.1, read on the forward strand.
AGCTAAAAGCCTTTAATGTATAATTTTGACAAACAGTATTAAATGAAAGGAATGAAAGCCAAGTATGAGGCTTCCTGCCAAATGCTGTTTAAATGGCTTGTTGTGCCGAAACAATAAGATGATTAAAAACGTCTCCTGAATGACAACAACACATCAGAAAATAAAATTAATGCAGTACTTTCATTAGTAGAATTGCATCTCCATGTGTTTTCTTTTATTATATCTGAAAATCACAGTGGTACAATGCCTCTTGTGTCACAACAGGCTTTTAGGCAAATCTCCAGCATCTCAGCACACCTCTGCGCAATTCAACCCAATACTGCTACTCTCTTTAATGAAAACAAACTCAGCAATAAACCACTTGTTCCCTAAAGCTAGGTCCCTCTTGTAACAAACAAAATCTGATAAAAGAAAATATGCTTTCATCTAAATGTTTTTGAATCAATTATGTCTTGGAGATAAAAAGAAATATGTCTTTTTACAAATAGGTTTCCGATTTACTCAACAACTGAACAAATACTAACAAAAGGCAAAGAATTTTCCATACCTCTTTATTACAATTTATTGAAAGCCTTTTTACCTCAATGCATATTATGATTAAATCATTTGCCAACAGATCAAAGGATATTTCATCATTGTAAATTATTCTTTCCAACTACTCGACATTTTTTTCTACTATCTTATTTAAATGATACAATAATTTATGAGTTTGCATTTTTGACTAAACAAGACGATATCTACAATTTTAAACTTACTGCATTGTTCACCCTGCATCAAAGCAACTACAGAGGCAAGAAAAACAACTTTCCTATATTCAACTGGCACATTAAAACACGTTGTTACCAGATGTTCATTGCATCTTTAAAATACAAAGTGGAGTGATATTTATTAATTTCTTCACTCTCTCTGTCATGGTTACTTATCTCAAGGGCAACACAGCATGATTAACACAAGAAATATTGAAAAGAAAAACTGCAAATCCTTCACTTGCTTACTCTTGTATAGAAAATGCTATAAATTGGAATAGTTTTAATGGATAAAAAATACCTAAAAAGGATAAGGGAAGAAACATTTTACAAATTCTCAATGATTGGCATTCTACTTTTACATGGTAGTAGGTTGATTGAATAGTAATGGAACACACACAATAAAAATGTTCTTTACAAGGAAAAAAAAAGCTCTATGCCATAATTATATTTATTTTAAAGAACACCATCCCCTATTCAACTTCAACTGCCTAATCAAAATTTTGCAAGTCAGAGGATCAAAATGCTTGATGAAAGCAAATTTTCTAAGTCTTTAGAATGCATTCTTTCGGAATCAATCGCTGGAGTCTTGCTACATATTTAATAAATGGAGGACACAATATAAACGTAATAAAAATGTAACCCTCCTATTATTCTTGGAAGTGCAGTTACACGAGTTGCTGATGATATGTTGGATCAGCTTTTTTTTTTCTAGCCACTGTCAGAACAATCCAGCTAGACTGATTTCATTCAGCCAAACAGTGAGAATATTTTCTATATCCTTTAAATTCAAAAATCAGATGCAAAGACATTTAGGTCCAATACCTTTGAAAGTTTATAATGAAATGGATGTAAACATAAAGCACAATATATTTTAGGTATTACATCTATAACCTTATAAGAAATCATTTAAATAATTGTATATAATTAAAACAAAGAACCTAGCATCTGCTGCAGAATTTAATTTTTAATTAGCATTTGAAAGTAAGTTTCCATCTAAGGACTTCAGATGAAATATGGTCACCTCTTGGATAACATTTTGAAATACAACTCATCAGAGGACTGTCTGGTAATAAGGGATTCAGCTGAGATTTTGTTTGTTAATTGAAATGTTACCAGCTGTTTGCCACATGCAAACCCTCAAAATGTGGGTCAGTGGAAGCAAATCTTGTCAAATTCAAAAGCCTTCAGATTATCTAAAGCACAAATTCAGTGAGCAACCGAGAGATAATAGCATTGAACACTGTCGCTACCTAGTGGAAATTTTAGTGCATTTCAATTATATAAAGTGAAGAAATGGAAACATTCTCTGAAATCTCACAAGAGGGAACCACCAATCTTAATAAAATTACAGCACTGCTATCAATTACTATAAAGCTTATTACTAAAATAATATATTCAATATATTCTTAAAACTTGGAATAAGCTTAACTGTGATGAAAGCAAATGTTCAATTTTAACTGTGTTTGGACAAACACAGCCAGGGAGGGACAATGACAAGGACAGGATCTGTCAACCTGTTTTCTCAACCTGCTACTTGAGAAATTAAGATGATGACGCAGAGCGAGAAAGAGCTTGCTGTTGCTGCATTGGTGTTGACAATGAAGGGAGAAAAAGGAATGGGGGTGGAAAGGGGAAAAAAACCAAGACAAGGAAAAAGGTTTGGTTGGAAAAAAAAATTAAGTTATGAATCTGTTCTGAAATACTCAATTACCTTGAGGCGTGAAAAGGTTTTCTTTGCACAGGCAACAGTATATCAGAGGCACTGGAAGGTAGGAAGAGAAGAATAACTAAAAGTAAAGGGTGAGGATAAATTGAAACAGTGGAACATTTAAGAAAAACAAGCAATGTACAGAATGATAAATGAAACAGGAAAATGATAAGAGCAACAAAGTGACAGAAACACAAAACAAGTAATATACTATGGTAAAACAACAGGTAAGTATAAAAGAGAAGAAAGACATACAAAAAAGTCACACTGAAAATGAGCTGCTGGTCTATTAAAGGGCAGAATTCTCCCAATCAGCCAATTTACGTCAGTGCCAAACCAGATTTCTAATGAGTGGCGTGTACAAGGCCACTCATTAGTTCACCAGCGATCTCAAGGCAAGTACAACAACTTTCTGTGCTGCTTCTGATATGCTGTTCGCCACTCTGCCTGGCATATGGGTTCCTGCCCTTCTTCTCCATGCCTAGCTGGTCTTCATGGATAGAACTGGACAGTCAGTCAGATCAGTACCGTGCCTGGGATTGGAGTGTGCAGGGGTCTCCTTGCCTCTGGTGAAACACAGCAGTGCTTATCTGGAAAGGACTGTGCTGTGACACATGTTGCTACCACAACAAAGATGTAAAGTTCAATGGAGAGGGAGGAGGAGCAGGAGGGGGGAGAAGGAGAAGGGCAATGTGGGAGGAGGGCTGTGCTAAAAGTGGAGGGTTGGGGGCAGAAGGATGAGGGCTCACAATGCAATGGAAGGCACAGGGGAGACCCAAAGGAATGGAAGCTGAACCCTGACAAGGCTGCATGAAAAGCTCACAAACAAGAGGGTGATTTTTTTTTCACTCAGAGGGTTTGTGGGTGTCTGGAACGAGCTGCTAGAGGCAGTAGTAGAGGTGGATACAATTTTGTCTTTTAAAAAGCATTTAGACAGTTTCATGGGTAAATTGGGTATAGAGGGATATGGGCCAAATGCAAGCAAGTGGGACGAGCTTAGTGGTAAACTGGGCAGCATGGACAAGTTGGGCCGAAGCACACCACATAATTTACTAGAAGGGTATGGATGAAGATTCCAAATGCAAAGGGAGCGGCACGGTGGCACAGTGATTAGCACTACTGCCTCACAGCACCAGGGACCTGGGTTCAATTCCAGCCTCGGGTCATTGTCTGTGGGGAGTTTACACGTTCTCCCCGTGTTTAGAACATAGAAAAGCTACAGCACAAACAGGCCCTTCGGCCCACAAGTTGCGCCAAACAATTTCCTTATCTTCTAGGCTCATCTATAACCCTATATCTTACTAACCTCCATGAACCTATCCAAAAGTCTCTTAAAAGACTCAATCGAATCCGCTTCCACCACCACTACCGGCAGCCGATTCCATGCACCCACCACCCCGAGTGAAAAACTTACCCCAAACATCTCCTCTATACCTACTCCCTAGCACCCTAAACCTGTGGCCTCTCGTGACAACCATTTCAGCCCCGGGTAAAAGCCTCTGAGAATCCACTCTTTCAATACCTCTCAACATCTTATACACCTCTATCAGGTCACCTCTCATCCTTTGCCTCTCCAAGGAGAATAGACCTAGCTCTCTCAACCTATCCTCATAAGGCATACCTCTTAATCCTGGCAACATCCTCGTAAATCTCCTCTGCACCCGCTCTATGGCTTCCACATCCTTTCTGTAATGAGGTGACCAGAACTGGACACAGTACTCCAGGTGGGGTCTGACCAGGGTCCTATACAGCTGCAGCATTATCTCCCGATTTCTAAACTCAATTCCTCTATTGATGAAGGCCAGTATTCCATACGCCTTCTTAACCACAGCCTCTACCTGCGACGCCGCTTTGAGCATCCTATGAACTCGGACCCCAAAATCCCTGTTCTTCCACACTGCCAAGCGTCTTACCCTTGATATTATATTCTTCCATCCTATTCGACCTGCCAAGATTAACCACCACACACTTATCTGGGTTGAAGTCCATCTGCCACTTCTCCGCCCAGTCTTACATCTTATCTATGTCTCGTTGCAACTGCTGACATCCCTCTACACTATCCACAACACCTCCAACCTTTGTGTCATAAGCAAACTTGCCAACCCATCCTTCCACTTACTCATCCAGGTCATTTATTAAAAATCAGAGTCTGCGTGGGTTTCCTCCGGGTGCTCCGGTTTCCTCCCACAGTCCAAATATGTGCAGGATAGGTTGATTGGCCATGCTAAATTGACTCTCGTGCTAGGGCGATTAGCAGGGTAAATATGTGGGGTTACGGGAATAGGACCTGGGTGGGATTGTGGTCAGTGAGACCTAATGGCCTCCTTCTGCACTGTAGGGATTCCATGTTCAATGGGTAGAGGTTCAAGTAGGGCATGGGTGCCTCACAGGTGATGGGGGAAGGTGGTTGAATCAAGGAAAAGACTTAAGACTGCTAGCCTTTTCCCTCCGGATTGCTAACAACCTTCATGGTGTGGTGAAGATAGCTGGGCTGAAGAGAGTGTGATACGAGTGCGATGGACTGGTATTTAAATATGGTGTCAGGATCTTCAAACCCATCAGCTAAAGGCAGATGGATGAATCAACTGTTAGCCCCCCCAGGAGAGATGGAGGGAGACTCGCTTGTGTATAATTGATGAGCTGCCATGCACAGAAACTGGCACAGGAGCTTGCTATTCTGGTTGGTGAGATAGGAACCGCTGAAGCCACCTGCAACCAGTCTCCAAATGAGAGAGTTCCACCCTAAGATTTCCCTACTTGCACCACGATCTCCAATGTTCCCTATCCACCACTAATCATATAATCCCCGAGCGGCAAAAAAAATTCAGATAAAAGTGAATTCTGGGAAATTCCTCTCCTAACCCCAAAGACAATTAGAATTAAGTACAGGGGGTACTGTAATTTTCATTCAGAATTACTGAGAGAAAAACAATTTTGAATTCAGTTTTCAACACTGGAACTGCATTGACACAATTATTAAAGTATTTTATCAGATACTTGACGTCAAATATGAAAGCAAGATTCTTCACAAAGTATTTTTATACACGCTGAAAGTACACCAAGTATATAACAGCAGCACCAATTCCAATCTGGTAAAAAAAAAGTTAATTTCATGGCTGTGTTCTAATTGACTAAGTCAATATCTTTCCTCATTCTTAAACTACAGATTTTCCTTCATGTGTTTACTCTTTCCTTAAAAAAGATTCTCATTCTCATCCTTTGAATAACCTCTTGCCACCAAATTCTTCTCCAGCTTCTAGGGCAGAATAGTATGGTGACTGACAATATTTTGTGATCAATCAGCAGGATGCGGAATTCAAGTGAAGCAAAATGGACAAGATTAATTTTTCTTGCTCAGCGTGAGAGAGAAATAAAACAACCAAGATTGGAAAAACTTAATCTAAATAAGGTAAGCATATTTAATTAATAGTTGGCATAAAGGCTGCAACTTACTATCTCCTGATTAGATGTTGAAGTCCATACTACAGCCTGATCCTTCAGGACTTACTTATTGTGTTAGCAATGAAAGCAAATGCATTTCTTTCTCAACTTGGAAAACAAGTCCGAACCCCAGGCCGAGCGCCTAAAAATAGCTAACATGGGAGAATTTTACAAGTCACCAAAACAACAAACTCTGGCTGTCCTTATACTTTTTTCATACCTTACATAGACCTTTAAATGATGCTACTCACTTTGTGACACATGGATGCTTAGTGTTTGTCAACAATTTTTAAAAGGACATCACCCATTTTTAAGCAAAGGATTTTCGCATAAATGCAACAGCATTTGCACAGCAAGGTTTGCAGCAAGGCTCCTGGAATGGCAATTCATCTAGATAGAGCCATGCATTCAACTTTCATTTTTCTTAAGTCTACTTTTCAAAGAATTTTAACAAAAGTGACCAGTATCATGGAGAATGGGGCACCCCTTTTTTCAGTATTATTGTTGGCTGCGTTCAGGGGAAAGGCTCTAATCCCTTAGATGCAGGACAAATCAGTTCCTGAACTTGTTTATGTCCTCCTCTATAAGAATTTCATACTGAAGATATGGACCCAGGATGGGACTGACTGACTGTTCTAATTCATTGGAATAGTTTTTTTTAAGAAACGTATATTTAGTTAAAATTAGATCTCTGAGAGAGGTAGGATTGTTTAAAAATCAAACAAGCAATGTTACCCAAAATGAATTTCCATATGGATAATTAAGTGAAATTGAACTGGATTAGGGGAATATAGGCCAAACACGGGCAAGTGGGACTAGTTGGGAGGGCACCATGGTTGTCATGGACCGGTTGGGTGGAAGGGCCTGTTTCCATGCTGTATTGCTCTATGACTCTATGAACTGAATTGAAAATCATAAACCAACAGATTTAAACATGCAACTTTATAGTTAAGATTCATAGTCTATTACAAATGTCAGAGATCATGGGGGCAATTCTCCCACCCCGCTGCACTGCTTTTGTAGCTCAGCGGGCTGGGAGACTCGAGCAGAAGCTGTTTCACAGGCTCCCCGCTGGGCACCAAGGCCAGCACTTCTCCAGCAATTGGATTTCTGGCGCCGTCAGCTCTGCACCAGAAATCAGCATGGAGTTGCATAAATTATTCAAATCCTCACCACCATGTATTTTAAATGTAATTAGTGAGCCCGGGACTGAGGTCTCTGGGCTCCCTTGCCTCTCCTCCCCCGTGGCAGGAGTATTTCACTCCAGCGGAGTTTACTACAGCTCCCCACTTGCGAGGAGCTGGGACCGGACCCCGCTGGAGTGAAGGGGGGCAATCAAGGCCCCCCCAGAGGGGGAGCATTGTTACCTCCTCGGCATTGTTACCTTAGCAGTGCCACCCTGAGTAACCTGACACTGCCCAAGGGGCAAAGTGCCAATACCGAGAGGGCACTGGGCATCCGGCATGGCCAAGAGGTTGGGGGGGGGGGGGGGGGGGGGTCCTGCAGCCACTCTGCACTCTTGCTGAGTGACAGAGGGAGGGAGGGAGGTCAGTGAACAGGGCTAGCCCAGACACATCTGGTGAGCCTGCAATCGAGCTGGCCAGCGTTCGGGAGACTGGCAGTACCATGCCACTGCGCATGCGCCGATCTTGGCCCTGACAGATCGACATGTGCAGTGGTCCGCTCAGCGCTCTGCTGCCGGCCTCTCCAGCGGGAATAGGCCCCACCCTCTGACTGTTAGTGTGATTCATGCTGGCACTCTGCAGTGCACAGAGTATGGGAGATTCATTTTGAAATTCCCCGCTGAAAACAAACAGCAGGATTTACTCCAGTTTTAATGCGAATTCGACACTTAGAATTTTTTTGGGAGAATCGCATCCCCATATTCTCAATTCAGGAGAATGCTATTGCAATTGATTGTAGTTCAAGCAGTGATGTCATGTGTGGGATATCTTGGGGATAAACATTGGGGCCTTCTGTTCCTTGCATATAAAAATAACATTCCAAAACACAAGACATGTTGGTCAGCTTTTCAGATAGCATTGATAGCAGATGTGGGTGGGGGCAGTTAAGTCCAATGAATCAAAAACATAGAAATGAATGCCATGCTGTATTTTCAAATTTCTGGAACTAAGTTATAGGTAATATATCTATAGTTGATTCATTTACAAGATGTGCGTGTCGCTGACTTGGCCAGCATTTATTGCGCATCCCTAATTACCCGAGTGGTGGTGGTGGTGAGCTGCCTTCTTGAACCACTGCAGTTTCTGAGGTGTTGGTACACCCAAAGTGCCGTCAGGGATGGAGTTCCAGGATTTTGATCCAGCAACAGTGAAGGAATGGCGATAGGTTACCAAGCCAGGATGGTGAATAACGTGGAAGGGAAAATACTCCAGGCTTCCTCTCAATAAAAATGTCCTCACTATTACACTTTAACTGAACGGCAGTAGCCTCAATATAGTCATGAGGCTATAAAGCAAAGTCTGTCAAACAGTATGAATTGAATTATCACAATGCATTTTTGGTGATGCTGGTTGAGCGAAGAATGTTGGTCAGCTTGCTTCTTCAACATCAACCTGAACCCTATTAAAATGGTTGATGGAACATTTTGGACAGCATATTTGATCATGCACAGGTTTCTCAGTCATCTTCTCCAGTGTCAGTCTAGATGAATATTTAACCCTTGTTGCAAGACTCTTGCCACCCTCAAAGTCACAAAGGTTAAATAGTCACTTGACAAATCCTGTCCAGCAAGCAAATGTTCAAACAAAAATGCATTTGGAATCCATTTGTCTGTATTTTGATTTTAGCTTATTTGAAATGACTATTTTTGGGGGGTTTTTATTGGTCGCAGTTATTGTGGATTTTATGAACATATCTGCACTGAAAAGTATACTGCAAATTTAACATTTAATCAGTGAAATTCCATTGTGTAAAAAAATCATGTTGCTATATCAAAAAAATTAAAAGACTTTGAATTTTATTTTTCAAACCTGTACATTAGGATTTGCTAATGAATAAATCAATTTCTACTGAAGGACAAACCTGAGTGAATTATTAAATCATACATCAAGTCTAAAGTTGTCACTTCCTAGTGACTGCATTGACAAGCCATATACATTTGTTAAGCATCTGAACAAAAGAGATATACTGCCGTTTTATTTATTTGGTAGAGTACAGATGTAGGGCTGCAATTTATCAAGGTGACAACTAAATCTATCTTGTCGCACCTTTAGCTATAATAAGAGTGTGCTGAGATCAACAAGTCTTTTCTTCAAAATTACTGATCTGTAAATTGCCCTCGACTGTTGTGGCAAATAAAAATCACCTTCTGCTGTCAATCTGAAACATGCAGGGATGACAAACATTTAACAACCCTTTCTGTAGGTGTACAAATGTGGCATTTTAAAAATTATCCAAATTAGCTGATCTTTTGTGGCAGGACGAATTAACAATAAATTAAGATTTTTTCAAAGGTTTCTGACAAGCACAGCATTGCTGAAGCAATGTCATAATGCATTTACTCAGTTCAAACACAACATCAATTTATTTACCACTCAATTTTTTAGTAAGCATCTTTAAATTAAGCATTTGTACCTTTGGAAATACAATTATCAATTAACTTAGATGATGGCATTGAAAGCCACATAACTAAAACTTGTTGATGACACAAAGGTTGGTCATATTATAAGCAATGTACATGGAAGTGAAAAATTATAGAAGGATAATAACGTAAGTGAATGGGCAATAATGTGACAAATGAATTTCAAATGCGAATTTGTCCACTTTGGATCCAAAAATGATAGAACAGAGCATTTTCTAAATTGCAAAAATCTCAAATCAGGAGATGTTCAAAAGAGATTTAAGAGTTTAGTTTGCGAGATCATTAAAATGTCATAAAAAAGGTACATTAAAAAATTCAAGACAACTAATGGAGTGTTGGCCCTTATACTTAGAGGATTAGAACACAGTTTTGGACATTACATTTTATGGAGGATAAATTGGCCTTGGAGGGAATGCAAATGTAAGTTTACTGGACTCCAAAGGTTAAATTACAGGAAAATAAACTAAGGATGAATTCCTTTAATAAGTTATATGATGATTTGATCAAAGTTTCCAAGATCATAAGGGGGACAGATAGGGTAGATAGGGAAAAACTATTTCGGCCTGGTTGGGAGGCCGAGACTAGGGGCATAGAACATAGAACATAGAAAGCCACAGCACAAACAGGCCCTTCGGCCCACAAGTTGCGCTGATCATATCCCTACCTCTAGGCCTATCTATAGCCCTCAATCCCATTAAATCCCATGTACTCATCCAGAAGTCTCTTAAAAGACCCCAACGAGTTTGCCTCCACCACCACCGACGTCAGCCGATTCCACTCACCCACCACCCTCTGAGTGAAAAACTTATCCCTGACATCTCCTCTGTACCTACCCCCCAGCACCTTAAACCTGTGTCCTCTTGTAGCAACCATTTCAGCCCTTGGAAATAGCCTCTGAGAGTCTACCCTATCCAGACCTCTCAACATCTTGTAAACCTCTATCAGGTCACCTCTCATCCTTCGTCTCTCCAGGGAGAAGAGACCAAGCTCCCTCAACCTATCCTCATAAGGCATGCCCCCCAATCCAGGCAACATCCTTGTAAATCTCCTCTGCACCCTTTCAATGGCTTCAACATCTTTCCTGTAATGAGGTGACCAGAACTGCGCGCAGTACTCCAAGTGGGGTCTAACCAGGGTCCTATAAAGCTGCAGCATTATCTCCCGACTCTTAAACTCAATCCCTCGATTAATGAAGGCTAGTACACCGTACGCCTTCTTGACCGCATCCTCCACCTGCGAGGCCGATTTAAGAGTCCTATGGACCCGGACCCCAAGGTCCTTCTGATCCTCTACACTGCTAAGAATGGTACCCTTCATATTATACTGCTGCTTCATCCCATTGGATCTGCCAAAATGGATCACTACACACTTATCCGGGTTGAAGTCCATCTGCCACTTCTCCGCCCAGTCTTGCATTCTATCTATGTCTCGCTGCAACTTCTGACATCCCTCCAAACTATCCACAACACCACCTACCTTGGTGTCGTCAGCAAACTTACCAACCCATCCCTCCACTTCCTCATCCAGGTCATTTATGAAAATGACAAACAGCAAGGGTCCCAGAACAGATCCCTGGGGCACTCCACTGGTCACTGACCTCCATGCAGAGAAAGACCCCTCCACAGCCACTCTCTGCCTTCTGCAGGCAAGCCAGTTCTGGATCCACAAGGCAACAGCCCCTTGGATCCCATGCCCTCTCACTTTCTCAAGAAGTCTTGCATGGGGGACCTTATCGAACGCCTTGCTGAAGTCCATATAGACCACATCCACCGCTCTTCCTTCGTCAATGTGTTTGGTCACATTTTCAAAGAACTCAACCAGGCTCGTAAGGCACGACCTGCCCTTGACAAAGCCGTGCTGACTACTTTTGATCATACTAAACTTCTCTAGATGATCATAAATCCTGTCTCTCAGGATCCTCTCCATCAACTTACCAACCACTGAGGTTAGACTCACCGGTCGGTAATTTCCCGGGCTGTCCCTGTTCCCTTTCTTGAATATAGGGACATCTGCAATCCTCCAATCCTCCGGAACCTCTCCCGTCTCCATCGACGATGCAAAGATCATCGCCAAAGGCTCCGCAATCTCCTCCCTCGCCTCCCACAGTAACCTGGGGTACATCCCATCCGGTCCCGGCGACTTACCAACCTTGATGCCATTCAATAGTTCCAACACATCCTCTTTCTTTATGTCCACATGCTCGATCCTTTCTGCCCACCGCAAACCAGCAGTACAACCACCCAGATCCCTTTCCACCGTGAATACCGAGGTAAAGTATTCATTAAGCACCTCCGCCATTTCTAACGGTTCCGCACAAACTTTTCCCCCTTCACCTTTTAAGGGTCCTATGCCTTCACATCTCATCCTTTTACTCTTGACATATTTATAGAAAGCCTTGGGATTCTCCTTAATCTTACCCGCCAAGGTCTTCTCATGACCCCTTCTCGCTCTCCTAATTTCCTTCTTAAGCTCCTTCCTACATCCCGTATACTCCTCTAAATCCTTAACACCTCCTAGCTCTCTGAACCTTCTGTACGCCTCTCTTTTCTTATTCACCAGGTTCATCACAACCTTCGTGCACCACGGTTCCCGTACCCTACCAACACCCCCCTGTCTCATCGGAACGTTGTCATGCAGAGCTCCAGACAAACATTCCTTGAAAATCCTCCACTTTCCTTCGGTACTTTTCCCCAAGAATGCCTCCTTCCAATTTACCCGTCTAATTTCCTCCCTGATGACACTGTATTTCCCTTTACTCCAGAGAAACACTTTCCTAGCCTGCCTGATCCTATCTCTTTCCAATGCTATCGTGAAGGAGATAGAATTATGATCGCTATCCCCAAGATGCTCACCCACCGAGAGATCCTCCACCTGTCCAGGTTCATTAGCCAGCACCAGATCAAGTACAGCCTCTCCTCTAGTAGGCTTATCCACATACTGTGTCAGGAAACTCTCCTGGACACACCTAACAAACTCCTCTCCATCCAAACCCCTAGCCCTAGGGATATTCCAATCTATGTTTGGGAAATTAAAATCTCCCATCACGACAACTCTGTTATTCCTACATCTCTCCAGGATCTGTTTCCCCATCTGCTCCTCAACATCTCTGTTACTATTGGGCGGCCTATAGAAAACACCCAGCAACGTTACCGACCCCTTCCTGTTCCTAACCTCCACCCACAGAGACTCCGTAGTCAATCCCTCCACGGCGTCCACCTTCTCTACAGCCGTGACACTATCCCTGATCAACAGTGCCACTCCCCCCCCTCTCTTGCCTCCCTCCCTGTCCTTCCTGAAACATCTAAAACCCGGCACCTGAAGCACCCAGTCCTGTCCCTGAGACATCCAAGTCTCCGTAATGGCCACCACATCACAATTCGAAGCAGCAATCCACGCTCTAAGCTCATCCACTTTATTCACTACACTCCTGGCATTAAAATAGACACATCTCAGACCTTCAGCCTGAGCACTTCCCTTCTCCATCACTCGTCTAACCTCCCTCTTACCCTGTCTACATTCCTTATCTATTTGCGAGCTAACCTCCTCGCTCTCAGTCCCCTCATTTCGATTCCCTCCCCCCAACCTTTCTAGTTTAAAGTCTCTCCAGTAGCCTTAGCCAACCTTCCCGCCAGGATATTGGTCCCCCTGGGATTCAAGTGCCACCCGTCTTTTTTAAACAGGTCACACCTGCCCCTAAAGAGGTCCCAATGATCCAAGTACCCAAATCCTTGTCCCTTGCTCCAGTCCCTCAGCCACGCATTCATTCTCCACCGATTCCTGTTCTCACTCTCCCGCGGCACAGGCAGCAATCCCGAGATTACTACCTTTGCATTCCTCTTTCTCAGCTGTCTACCTAACTCCCTATATTCTCTTTTCATGACCCCTTCCCTCTTCCTACCTATGTCAGCAGTACCTATATGCATCACGACCTTCGGCTCCTCTCCCTCCCCCTTCAGGATTTCTGGGACTCGACCAGAGACATCCCGGACCCCTGCACCAGGGAGGCAAACCACCATCCGAGAGTCCCGTCTGTGTCCGCAAAAACGCCTATCTGACCCCCTCACCGTAGAGTCCCCAATTAGCACTACCCTCCTTTCCTTACCCTTTTGCACTACTGGGCCAGGCTCAGCTCCAGAGACACTGCCACCGCCGCTTCCCCCAGGTGGGCTGTCCTCCCCAGTAGTACTCAGACAGGAGTACTTATTATTAAGGGGCACATCCACCGGGGTGCTCACCATCAACCGAGCTTTCTCCTTCCTCACTGTTACCCAGTTACCCTCCTCCCGTGGTCCCGGTGTGACCACCTGCCGATAGCTCCTGTCAATGACCTCCTCACTATCCCTAACCCGGCGAAGGTCCTCGAGCTACAATTCCAGTTCCCTAACATGGTCCCTTAGGAACCGCAGCTCAACACACCCAGCACAGATATGGTCGTCCGGGAGGCTAGGAGCCTCCAGGACCTCCCACATCCTACACTGGGAACAACATACTGGCCTCACACTCATAATTGCCCTTTTAAACACACAGGGAAAAAAAAAGTGAATGAAAATTTTAAACTTACCTTTCCTCCTCCTGTTTTCTCCAAAGCCCTGCTCTCACTGGGTCTTTTTTTTTAGGTTAGAGGAGGAGGGAGGGTGGGATACTCTACAAGTGTAGAGTATCGGGATTCCTCTCTGTTCCAATTTATTGGGGGAAAAAAAAAAATCTCTCTCTCCCAGACCTCCCTGCGCGACCACTTCCGGGTTTAGATATTTTAAAAAAAACCCGCGAAAAAGTAAGTTAAAAAATAAAAGCGCTTACCCGCAGCACTCCTCTCGCGAATCTCTCCCTCTCTGCTGTACTTCCAAGAAGCAATGAGCCAACAATTACAGCCAAGCGTTTCAGGAATTAAATTGGAAAACATTCCTCCATTCAAAGGATAGCAGAAGCTTCAAACACATATCCATACAAGACAATTGATGCTAAAGGTATTAAAGGAACACCTGGATAACAAAGACACCTATGTCAGACTCTTATTTATTGATTACAGCTCAGCCTTCAACACCATTATTCCTACAAAACTCATCCCCACACTCTGTGGCCTGGGGCTTGGTTCCTCCCTCTGCGACTGGATCCTAGATTTCCTAACCCATAGGCTACAATCAGTAAGGGTAGGCAACAACATCTCCTCCACGATCATCCTCAACACCAGTGCCCCACGAGGCTGTGTCTTCAGCCCCTTACTATACTCCTTATACACCTACGATTGTGGCGCCAAATTCCCTTCCAACTCGATTTTCAAGTTTGCTGATGACATCACCGTGGTGGGTCAGATCTCAAACAATCAGACGGAGTACAGGAAAGAGATACAGAATCTGGTGAACTGGTGCGACGACAATAATCTCTCCCTCAATGAACGCAAAACGAAGGAGATAGTCATCGACTTCAGGAAGCATAGTGGAGGACACGCCCGTCTAAATCAACAGGGATGAAGTGGAAATGGTCGAGAGCTTCAAGTATCTAGGTGTCCAGATCATCAACCACCTTTCCTGGCTCCTCCATGCTGATGCCTCTGCTTTCTCAAGAGGTTAAGGAAATTTGGCACGTCTGCTACGGCTCTCACCAACTTCTACAGATGCACCATAGAAAGCATTCTTTCTGGTTGTATCACAGCTTGGTATGGCTCCTGCTCTGTCCAAGACCGCAAGAAACTGCAAAGAGTCGTGAACGAAGCCCAGTTCCTCATGCAAACCTGCCTCCCATCCATTAACTGTCTACACTTCCCACTGTGTCTGAAAAGCAGCCAGCATATTCAAGAACTCCATGCACCCCAGACATACTCTCTTCCACCTTCTTCCATTGGAAAAATGATACAAAGGTCTGAGGTCACGTTCCAACCAACTTAACAGCTTCTTCCCTGCTGACATCAGACTTTTGAACAGACCAACCTCATTAAGTTGATCTTTCTCTACATCCGAGCTATTACTGTAACAGTACATTCTGCACCCTCTCCTTTCTTTCTCTATGTACGGTATGCTTTGTCTGTATAGCATGCTAGAAACAATATTTTTCTCTGTTTACTAATATACGTGACGATGATAAATCAAATCAAATAGGATATGGGGCAAAAGTGTATATGGAGGTAGGCTATGATCTCAAGTGAATGGCGGAACAGACTCAAGGCACTGAAATAACAGTTACTGCCTATTGAATTCCCAACTCAAAAATCAAAATCTCATTAAAGGGACAAAAAGGTGAATATTGTATAATCAGCAAGGGTGAAGAACAATTTATTGTTGCTTAATTTACATCAACTTATCTCTTCATCCTCAAAGTTGACAACCATTTTTCTTGATAAACTAATTCTCGTTAGCCATGACTTTTATTAGCATTGTTGGTCTCCATCAGCAGTATCCACAGGCACCCTGAAACATAGTTGCGATGCTGAGCAATAAAGATGGAACTATACTTAACATGGCATGTTCCTTTAAGAACACTGCTCAGACATCTTGTGGGCAAGTGTCCTAATTAAAGAAAAACAGGTTTTTGTAAAATTGCGAGGTTAATTAGAGGGCAGTTGTAGCTGCTTATAACACTCTAGCTCCTGTCTTGGGAAAAGACCAGGCTCTTATTTAGAAAAAGCACCAGGAACTTCGTGTTTTTGTGATTGAGTTTTACACAGTAGAGCCATGACCTAAATTGGGCTAATGTTTTCTCCCCCGTTTCTTTGGTTTAATCATCAATTCCCACATACCAAGGTTTGCAAATTGACACACAAATGATTATTGAAGAGGTTTGAAATAAAAAGCATTTCCATGATGTTGAAGGGTTAAAAATGTCAACCCATAATTAATTTAGTAATTGCTCACTGTTGGTCAAAAGATACATTGCTTTATAACAACTGAAGGGATTTTCCAGCTGTTCATGCTGGCGGGATCTTCCAGTCCCGGCAACAGGGTACCCCCACCGCAGGTTTCGTAGCAGTGAGGGATGCATTAAACAGGAAACCCCGTTGACAACGCAGGACAAAAAGATCCCGCCACCAAACAATGGTGGGCCACTTCCAACTCCACAAAACACACGGCGGGTTGGGTGGCAAATCCTGCACAACTAGTTTATAAGAGTGAAGACAATTGAAACAGAGTGCAACCCACTTCCAGGATGTGCAGGACATCCAAGATTTTTAATATATTGCGAGCAGATCTTTCATAGCAGAACTCCTACCAAGTTAGAGGATATGTTGTTCAGCTGTTTTTGAAGCTGTCTTCTTTCCCCCTTAATAGATTTCTTTAACCCATTTGGACATGAAAGTTGAGAGGAAAGACCTTATTCCAAATAATGGAGGTAAAGATAAGGCTCTTAATTTTCCAAGACCCAAAGACATAGGGCCTGTAGTTCAGAGTCAGATTGCTATTCCACCCCTACTTTTTACCTGGAAATCTTCTCGGTCTCATCCGCCCCAAATTTCTGACATAAGACGGTCAAGAACTGGGGTTCACCCTGTTTTAATTCTTTTAACTTTTTCTGGGTAAGTATTGATGCAACAGTCAGCATCCAGGGTTTCCACCCCCATACACTGCTCTGTGGCTTGGAAATTATGTCCTACAATACGACATGGGCAGAATTCCCTGGTGTCATCCATGGTGGCACCCGTTGTGAGCAAGAAAGGCATATTTGGCATTTCAGCCAAAACTCCATGTACTGTCAGCAGCATCGGAAAATCCCAGCCGTGAACAAAGACAGAAGATTTCAACCTGTGTTTAATTTGTATTGTGTAAATCACTTTAAGCACATAAATTAACTGACAGTTATCACTGAACCTGGTACATTGACATGAAAGTTTGTTTGCGTCATAGAAAGTTCTGCTTAAAATTGCCTAGTTAAGATTTTAATTCTAAATTTAGCAGTGTAACAATGTATCACTTAAAGGAATGTTCCAGCATAGGAGTGGTGCTGTTAACCATATTTGCATGGTTTGGGTAGCAGTCAAGAGTGGGATTAGAAAATCATGGAGTGGCAGGCCCTGCTGTTGTCCTTGGAACCTAAAGTAGTAACCTGAAAGAAATCTGACCATTACCATCAAGCAGTTGCAACAATCTAAAATTCAATTTACTATTCTTTTTCTTGAAGTGTACATTCATATTTCCAAGAATACTGGAAACACTAGATGAGTTCATACAAAGGTCAACTCAGAGGCCACAGCCTTTCGTTTAAAAAGTTTTTAAAACAATTTTCTGCTCCAACATTAGGTTAACAGAGCTTCTAATGCTGTGCTATTGCTCCAGGAGACTGCAATGTTTCTTCTGGGGCAGAGTTATAAGCCAAAGTCCACTAATGCAACAGCAAGAACTTGGCTGGGGAGACTGCAATGAATCTAGAAAGATGGCTGGTCATTTAGTGCTCTCATGGTATGTGTCTGAATCAAAAATTGATCTGGTCTTAGAGGGCCTCAATTAGAATGATAAAAGTGATGAAGGTGACCATAAAACAGATGCAGGCTGGTTCAATTACACCCTCTGTTCCCCCATCTTTAAATTATTTTCTGTTTAGGTCTTCATACAGTAACGTAATGGTTATGTCCCCAGAGTAGTCATCCTGAAGCTTGCAATCCAGAGAACACGAATGCTATTCTCACCATGGCAATGAGTATTTGAATTCTGTTTATTAAAATAAAGTCTGGAAATACAAAGTTGTCACCAATAAAAGTGATCACAAATCTTCCAGATTGATGCAAAAATCCAACTCATTCCCTAACATCCATAGGCAAAGGAACCTGCTGTCCTTGCCTTGACCTCTCAATACGTGGCTTCTATCCCAAAGCAGTTGACTCTGTCCCCTAAAAGGGCCTGTCATTCAGTTATATCAATGTAGTGGTTCAAGGTGGTGGCCCACCATCACCTTTCTCAGGGGAAACTGGAAAGAGCAACAAATCCCAGCCTTGGCCGGCAGTGTGCACATCCTGGAAATGAATAAAAACACACCACTCTGACAGGGCTGATAATTCATTCCTCAGCTTTGCAGCTGTGTAACCACTTGATAACAGAAAAACTTCCTACAACTGGCACTATCATATATTATGGAACAAATCATTTACAATAAAGTTTTAAATGTACACTTAATCATGCAAAGTACATAGTTATAAGAAAGTGTTGAGAAAACAAAACTTACATCTAAAACTTTCCTGGTGTAAGCTGTTGCATGAAGCAAAGAAAATACTGCCACTGGTACCAAACATACTGTGTAAATCTGGATAAGGAAAAGGTTTAGAAACACAAGTCAAAGAAATCAGTAAAAGGTCCAAGTCATTAGACCTCAAGAACATTTCAACTTCTACTGAGCTCATTTGCTTGAGATACAACTAACCTGGAATAAAGAATACTTTGAGACTAATTTATTGATCAGCATTTATAAACATGCCAAAGTAGTACCAATTATACTGAGCACAGGCCAGTTGTTAGTTAATTGACAATTACAAAAAGCAGAGCTGACACCAATCAAATTCTCTGAGATGCCTTAGTTAACCTCTACCCACATCCTGTTAAATCTATCCAGCATAAATTCAGACCTACTGAAAAGCTCAAAAGGTTAAAAAACAATATTTTAATCTGTGTACTACAAGTACACATCTTTTCAAAAACTTCATTTCAAATCATGTGATATTCATATATGCCACAATTCATATTTTGTTTTCAGATGGGTGAACAGTTTTGAATCTTTTTGTAAACTCAGGAAGACTAACCTGTGTAACTAAAAACCATTAACCATCGTCACCATCAGAAGTGTTTGCAATTTATTTTATTACGGCATGAATCCTTGAAACTATGTTTCCTCTGTCTTCATCCCCACAATCCATGCCCCCAATTTTCTCTCTTCTTCCATTGCTGCCAATTCTTAGGTTTCACAGGACCAGACAACCTTCTAGTACATTGCAACAGGACAAAGCATTTAGCCAGACAATCTTATTCTGTCCTTCAATGAGATCTCTGTGATGTAATTCCAATAAACAAGCGTTTGCCTTATATCCTTTATTACTTTGATTAACAATCTATCAATCCCAGATTTTACATTTAACAAGGAGCATCGATTGGAGTTTGTGGGACAGTTCCAAATGTCTTACCATTCTGTTTGTAGAAGTGTTTCCTGACTTAAATCCTAAAGAAATCTGGCTCAAATATTTAGGCAATGATCCCTAGTAGTCTAAACTCCCCAACAAAATAAGTTATCAGTTCTCCTGAATATCTTGAAAGCAACGGTTGTTAGAAATTTGGAAGTTAACAAGGATAACAGTGAACTTGAGATGGAAACAAAAATAGCAAACAAGTAACAAGATTCACAGATGTCTCGAGAAATTGAGAATTGCTATGTCAGAAACATTCGCCAGAACTCTACCACCTTGCCTGCCATGGAATCAGAGTGGGCGAGGGTCCGACAATGGAAATCTCCATTGACCTCGGGCAGGAATTTCCAGTCTCGCTCGAGCGTGGCCGTAAAATCCCGTCCACTGTTTAAAAAGGCAAGGAATATTAGAGATAGACAGCTAAATCCACAGGTGGATATCAAAGCAGCTGAACAGAATAGCCTCTCAATGGGGAAACAGGCTATTCACCATCTAACAGACAGATAGGCCAAAATCTTCTGAGGTGCCAACTCCATGTATGAACAAAGACACAGAGGCCTGTTACATCTAACATTTAGAGCCACGGCAGATTGGACATCTCCTCCTCCAAAAAAAGGCAGCTTTGTACCTTCACTGAACCAGCAAAAGATATTTTGCCAGACTTGGGCATCTAAGCTGTATTGAGCTGGATTTGACTTAGTTACTAAAGTGGATGTTGTCTGGGAAAAGGGGTGTCTTAGTGAGTTCAGGGAACGTGGATATAGTTTGGGAACAAGAGATAATTTCAGATAAAACGGTGTGTTTAGTTATTAACGTACTTAAATGTCATGGTGTATATTAATCTTTGTGTTTTACTTTTATAAAAACTCTATTATTGTTTACACAACTGGACTCGTTCCTCACTGGGTTATACATTGTTCCTCACATTATTGCAGACAAATCTACACCACTAAGAACCGGCATTTCAAGTTACCCTTTGGAGCTTTGAGACACTATCAGGCAACATATGCAGGGTTCATATCAGTGATGAAACCATGTAAATTCCAGTTTGAAATATGTCCTTGCCCAAGTCATTAGGAGCCAAAAATGGGACCCAAGAACCAAAAAGGTAATCCAATGCTTGGAGGCAATGGGCATGTCTGAGGTACCAAATTAGTGCTTTGCATCTGCATTTAAAAGGACAATGCTGCAAAGTCATAGTGAAAGTAGAGGTAGCTGCGACACCGGATGGGCTACAAGTTCACAAAGAGGAGGCTTTAGAAGGGCTGTCGGTACTTAAAGTGGATATGTCACCAGCACCAGATGGGATGCAACAAGGATACTTGGAGGAATAAGGTTGGAAATTGTGAAGGCTTTCACCATAATCTTCCAGTCTTTTCTAGAGACAAGGATGATACCACAGTGCTGGAAAATTGCAAGTGTTACACCTGTTGTTCAAAACAGGGGTGCAAGGATGACTCCAGCAACTATAAGCTAAAGTTTAATGCCAGTAATTTTCCTTAGGTAAACTACACTTCAGCAAGTAGCTGTTAACCGTGTCCTGGATTGTTTCTAAAATTTTATTTGTCCCCATTTTTCTCCTTTCTTCTGCTGCTGACAATTCTGTGATCCAACTGCATAAACCCACCTTTGCCCCATATCCTTTATTACCTTTAATAGATTTTTGGTAACCAGTTTCAGATTTAAAATTAACAACTGACCTATCAACTCCAGTTTGCAGGACAGAATTTGATTAACAACAGATCACAGATAGCTTTGATCTCCTGGAAGGACTGAACAGGCTCAAGTGGCTCAATGGCCTACTGTTCTTAAATACCAGAATACTGACACAGCCTGTGAAACCATAACTCAGTAAGAATTAATCGGCAGAAGCGGAAGCAGCAATAAAGCAGGAGACAATTAGGACAGGTTTTTAAGAAATGGTCATTTGGGCCAACATCAAGTCACTTGGACAAGTGTGAATTAAGGAAAGCCAGCACAAATTTGTTAAAGCCAAATTGTATTTAACCAACACGATTGACATTTTTGATGATGTAACAGAGAGGGCAGATGAGTATAATACATGGACTTCCAAAAGCCTTTGTTAAAGTGTCACATAATAGCCTCGTCAACAAAGCGGAAACCAAGGGAAAGTGGTAGCATGAATACCAAGTTGGCAGACTGACAGGAAACAGGATAATGGCAAATGGATGTTTTTTGGACTGGAGAAGGTTGAGGTTGGACTGGAGTGAGGTTACACAGAATTCAGTAAGAGGACCACCTATTTTCTTGATATATATTAATGACCTAGACTTAGGTAACAGTGCACAATTTCAAAGATTGCAGAATGCACAGAAGTATTGGGTATTGTAATGGATTTCAAAAGAACACAGGCTGGTGGAATGGGTGGGATATAATAGATGACATTTAACACAAAGTGTGAAGTAATGCATTTTGATATGAAGGACTAAGAGAGACAATTAAAAAAAACATACAATTCTAAAGGGGCTGCAGGAAAAGAGAGACCTGGGGCTATACGAGCAAGAATTACTGAAGGTGGCAGGGCACTTGAGAAAGTAGCTAACAAGGCATGTGGGATTCTGGGCTCTATAAATAGAGGCAGAGAGTATGTGATCGGTCTTCATGTGATGGTGGAGCCAATTAACATTGACAAGGTATTTCAGAGGGGTGCATCATGTTTTCCTTGTACATTTTGCAGTGGAGTTACAGTAACTGGATCCCAGATTTTTCACTTACCAATCCAAAATAACTGAGGCCAATTGTAGCAACTACATTTGCTGCTCCCACCCCACTCCAAACTACCACTGTCAATTTGACCAGTTGGTAGTCTGGAATTTGTAAAATATTTAAATAATCTAAATTGAAACAAACTAAATGATGTAAATAAGTAATAACACGGATGCAAAATTGACTTGCGTCAGGAAGCAAAGTAGTGGTTAATGGATATTTTTCAGCCTGGAGGAGGGTTTATAGTGGACTTCCCCGCATTTAGTATTAGGACTCTTGCTTTTCCTGATATATATTAATAACCTAGAGCTTACTGTACAGGGCACAATTTCAAAA
Source organism: Mustelus asterias (assembly GCF_964213995.1). Lineage (NCBI taxonomy): Eukaryota > Metazoa > Chordata > Chondrichthyes > Carcharhiniformes > Triakidae > Mustelus > Mustelus asterias. The sequence continues at coordinate 113,624,773 of NC_135804.1, forward strand.
TTTGCAAATGATACAAAGCTTGGAAGTAGTGTGAACTGTGAGGATTGTATAGAACTTCAAAAGGACAGTGACAAGTCGGTGAAATGGACAGACAGTGGAAGATGAAGTATAAAGTGGAGAAACAAGAGGCAATTTGTTTTGAAAGATATGGAGAGACAATATAAAACAAAAGGTACAACTCAAAAGGAGATGCAGGAGCAGAGAGATTGGATGCATATGAGCATAAATTATTGAAGGTAGCAGGACAGGTTGACAGAACAGTTAATAAAGCATACAATATCTTAGCTTTTCTTAACAGAGAATAGAATAAAAGTACAAGGAGGCTATGTTGAACATGTGTAAGACACTAGTTCAACCTCAGCTGGACTATTGTATCTTGGTCTGGGTGCCACATATTAACATGGATATGAAGGCATTAGAGAGGGTGCGGAAAAGATTCATGGGAACTTCTTCAGTTATGAATATAGATTGGAGAAGCTGGGACTGTTTTCCTTAGGGAAAAGAAGCTTGCAAAGAGATTTGATGAAGGTATTCAAAATCATAAGGGGTCTCGACAGAGTCGATAGGGAAAAACTGTTCCCACTCATGAAAGGATTGAGAAAGAGGGCACAGATTTTTTTCTCCTTCTGCACTGTAATTCTGTGTTGCTAAAGCACAAAGCCTTCATCTCTGCCTTTGCCAGACTCTTCCCCCATTACCATGCCTTCCACTGCACTGCAGTAATCGGTGGTACTGTTTTTGTTGCTGCTTTTTTTTTGAAAGCAAACACTACACAACAGTGCTTGGATTTTTTGAATTGATAATTTAAAGTTTTAGGGACAAGATTTCAGATTGTTAATAAATGGCGAAGGACTAGGATCTCCAGCTTGGGAGGAGAGTGGCTTGGGTCTCTAGTGGGGGGTGGGGGTTGAATTTGGTTGCCTTTTACTCTAGGGCGGGGCCATGCAGATTTAGCTTCTTGACCTAAAAAGTTGGGATAACCCTTTCTGAAAACATATAGATTAAGAAATGTATATACAAGTAGAATTTTAATCAAGAACCAAATTGTCACCAAACTTTAATAAGATTGCATTTTTACATCTCCTCCATCACACCAATACTTTTTCCTGCAGCAGGAGTGTCATTCATGCTACTGAGTGCATATAACCATGACCAATGCCACACTGACTGACTGGGTCCCACCTGTCCATTTCAGAGATGGTCATTTGAACAGTTCACATCAACTTGAAACAGTTTTGACTGTATATTTATTTCACCCAAATATAGTGAAATAAAAACAGAATGCTGAAAAAATTCAGCAGGTCTGGCAACCACTGTGGGAAAGAAAAACAGAGTTAATGTTTAGAATCCATGTGGCTCTTCTTATCTCTGAAGAGCCATGTGGACATGAAACATTAGCTCTGTTCCTCTCTCCACAGATGCTGCCAGTCCTGCTGAGTTTTTCCAGCATTCTGTTTTTATTTCAGATTTCCAGCATCGGTAATATTTTGTTTTTACACAATGTAGGGTAATTCACTAGTAAAGTCAATAAATCCAGTTTAAGGAAGTAAAGTGAAGCTACCTTTAGGAGACACTCAAATCTGTTGTGGTATCTACTGTGGCATACATTGACAACTTGTTCAAATTACAATTTTTTTTTTAAAATAAGGTACGCAAGCCGGTCCGCTTAATTATAGAGAATTTGAAACATTTCACTTTTATAAACTGGGAAAATTAGCTTTTAAGGCTGAATCACAACATAGATGCTGTTTAGTGTCATGAAGCTTGCAGGGAAATGCTGGCCTATGATCAGTGCCACTCTTTTACAGGCACCAGTTGAGATTGATCTACAACTTTAAGTTTACCACTCCGTAAGGTGCTGTGTCTGATGAATCAACTGAGTACATACAGATTTATCTTGATATGGTTGATAGGTCCCCATTTTCTTTTATACACATCTCTAAATTGCAATACAATTGCATCTACTTTTGTATTATTAGATTGTAATTCTACTTCATTTCCACAAGTACTCCTTTTCCTTACCTCTCCTGCTTCCTTTTTATTCCTCATTGTCATTTGACTGCATCTCAGGCTATTGTGATTATTTATTTTCTTGCTTTCCTGTTTTCTCTGGCCTGTATCTCTTCCTTTATGGAAATCTGCTCATTTCTGATTTGTGTGTCAACTCTCTTACTGTTTTCCCTTTTCTCATCGCTTTTAGACTGATAGGTAGAATGAAATTAGAAAATGTTAGCAAATTATTCACAGTAGACTAATACACTCTCTGGAACCCTACACCTGAGTTTGCGGAGTAGAACAGTGTTTTTGCTATCCCATGTATTTAGAAGTAGATAGCCACCTTGTTTAGAAATTCACTTGAACCATTCCCAATTTTCAAAAACGCAGTCTCAAGAATATGAAACTGAACAGAACTGCTCTTAGTATATATTTTCCTTCACTTAGTTTAACAATTGAGAGGAGAATTGCAATGTGGCACTGATAGTTTTAGACAGTACCATCTGTTTTCCTGTGGCATGAAGCACAGTTTTGATGGTAGGCTTTTAAGACACAACTATGCTTAACCTGGCCTGTTCTTTTAGGATCTCAATACAGGTCTTTCTTGTGGAAAAATGAGCAAATCCAGGTTATTGTAAATTTTCCAGATCACTTATCTACTGTACTTATTGGTCAGCTTCAGGCTCCAGTTCAGGAGAGCCCTTTTGACAATGATAGGCTTTCATTTGTGATTGTCAAGATGGTTTTACACAGCAAAAACTTGCATTCATAAAATGTCTTTAACATAATAAAACTTCCCAAGGTGTTTCACAGAGGCATTGCTTGCTTTTGCGAAAAGCGCTGGAGAATGGCGGTGAGATCGAGGGGGGGGGGGGGGGGGGGGGAGAGCCCAGGAGTATGACGTTGACAAGAGGATCAGCCTTGATCATGTCAAATGGCAGAGCAGGCTCGAAGGACCAAATGCATTATTCCTGCTATTTTCTATATTTCTATTATGAAAATAAATCTTACAATGAGCCAGGTAAGATGACATTTGGGCAGATGACCAAAAGCTTAGCCAAAGATTGAGTGGCTTTAGGAACAAGACAGGTGGTGAGGCAGAGATTAAGAGAGGGAACTCCACAGTTTAAAGCCTTGGTAGTTGAAGATATGGCCACCAGTGGTGGCGCAATTAAAATCAGGGATGCTCAAGACATCAGAATTAGGGTAGCTCAGATACCTTGGATGGTTGTGCAACTGGAAATTACAGAGATGGGGAAGAGAGGGGCTCTGGAGGGACTTGAAAACAAGAATTTAAAATTGAGGCATTGTTTGAACTGGAGACAAAGTTGACCAATGAGCACAGGGGTGATGTGCGAAAGGGGCTTGATGTGAGTTAGGACCCAGACAGCAAAGTTTTGGATGACCTCAAGTCTATGGAGGCTAGAATGTGAGAGACTAGCCAGGCTTGGGTTGGAATTTAAGTCTAGAGGTAACAACAAAGACAGAGATTAGGGTTTCAGCAGTAGGTGAGCAGTGACTACATCTGTGATTTTGAAGCATGGTGGACCTATGATTATAAGCTCCACAAAACAATGGATTTCATGATATAACTTTAACAAATTTTGACTATAGCAACAGTGGTCAGCTTTTTCCACCATTTCTGGTGAAAGCTGGGACAATGCTTTTCAAGTATTGACATGAAAGAAATAGCTTAGTCGAGTGATGGAAATCAATAGTGAGAATTACAACATCAACTGGCATAATTGTCAACTAAGGCTGTGTCAAATAAGTATTCAATTAGAAAATAACTTAACAATTCCTCACAACATGTGGTGGCATATGATGAGGGCAAAAAACTCACGGCAGCAGATACAGGCATCAGTAAATTTCCAATACCGAGAGAGACAGAAAATACCAAAAAAAAAGATACCTTTACTGCCACACATTTCACTGAAAGTGTGACCATTGTGCAACTACTTGGGTGGCTTGTAATTTAAGCTTCTAGTATTATACTACATAAATTTACTCCGAATAATCAGGTAGGGGGAGGGAAGAAAAAAAAAATCAAAACAGTAAGCTCCAAAAGATTATTCCTCTCAACAAGACCTTATTCATCTGCAGATTTTCCCCTCTTAACGGCAGTAAATCTTGCCACGAGATCTGATTACAGTCATAAAAATGATTTAGTTTACACAATAAAGCACAGTGAAGGATACAGGTAATGGGATAGGATGTAATAAAGATGAGTGAGTACAGCAGGTAGTGGCAGCTGTCCTCCAAAAGTGCCTGTGTGACATAGGCTCTGCTGAACTGGAATCTGGGTAGTCTCTGATGGAGCCGGCAAGCACTGGTCAGGGCATTAGCCAGTAATGCCCTCTGATAGAACTGTCCACCCTCAGCAACTCTATGGAGAAGAAACAAAGACAAAATATTCAGCTTCTTTATATTCATTGACAACTGATAAAGATGCAGCATTGAACTGTGGTAGGATGCAGGGAAATGCAAAGTGGGAAAAGGCAAGTTACCATTACTAATGTGCATGGATTTTCTACAATTTGCATTTTCCCTTCTTTTAAAAAGTCAACTGGGTATCTACCATGTGGAAATCTGACAGCATGTTTAAGAATTTGCAATTAAAGCTTGAAAAATCAATATCCCGATTTCCTGTTGCCCAAAATGTAGAAAGACATCTCACTAACCCAAGTCCAAGAGCTTAAGAGCAGGTTAACAGAGTCGAGGTTTAGAAAGTCCCAAGTAGGTGCTTAGGTGGTGCTACAATTTGAACAGCTAATATTGTGTTGCTCATCAGAGTAGATTACTAATAAGCTTCCCACTCACTTGTCCAGAAAGAGGCCTGCCACCAAATTAAGGATTTGAGGTGCAAGGGTATCTGCAACAAAATGGAAACAATACTAGGCCTCAGTGACAAATCAACATCGCCAGGTTCCACTTGTGAGCTACACTAGCTGCTCAATTTACTAACTGCCCGGGAATACTGAGAAACTGCCTGGCGTAGTTAGGGGGGATTGACTTGGTTATAAATTTCCAATGCTCAGCATGACATCTTACCCTCCCCAAAAGACAGACAAATCCTACTGGTTGTTAGATCACTGGCAAACACTGGTTTGAGCCTGTGATTTGCTCTACAGGAAATACAAGAATCTCCCAAAAACAGCATGGTGAGCAACACAAAATACCATTGAACAGAAAAGTGAATTGCCATCATCTTCCTGACCACAAGAACACACACATGCTGGATCTTATTTATTGTAGTTCCACCAGTGGTAATGCAACTCACGCATTAAGCTGTGGATTTCTGAACATGTTCTCATACACATGAAAATCTGGTTAATACTCTCCAATATTGGTCTCAGCATTTTAATCAGCTGTGTGACAGTTGTCTGCCTTCAGCACGTTGGAAGAAATAATATTGAGCAGCCTACATCATGCCTGCAGTTTGATCTTCTAGATGCACAAGTCCAATGCCTTAGGCACCATCAACTGCTTAATTCTGATCCGCTTCTAAAGCGCTAAATGCAAAAAGGTATGCCATCCATGAGGCTTAATTCATCCGCTTTTGATGCTCAGTATTCCTTTCTTCCACCTACTTCTCCTTTTTGCCACACCCATTTCACATTTTTGTCCCAGATTCTGTTACATATGCCCAAGAACTTCTGTTGCCTAATTTTCTAAACCATGAAGAAAAGCGCTTTGGATAAGTTGGCATCCCAGAAGTTTAACCTGCATTGATACTATACAGACAAAGAGATGAGAAAGAACAAGGTGTTCATCGCACCTTCTCAGTGTAGTCCCCAAGAACAGTATCAAGGCTGAAGTATACATCAATCCAGGCCCCATCAATTGATATGGATAAACAACTGGAGAGCTCACTTTGAATCTTTCAATGTCTAATCGATGAGTACCCTTTGGAAGCCAATAACGCCATGCTCGTCAATCTACTAGCGATGTGACATCTTTAACATATTGTACATGTGTGTACTTCCTGCCAGAATTTCTATTTTATATTCACATGTGCACTTTATCATGGAAAAGTATCAGTGTAGGTTTGTCACACTCAAGCCACATGGTATTTGTGCTAAGTACCCAGACAATGACCACCCCCAAGAAGAGAATCTAACTATCTCCCTTTGACGTTCAATGGCATTGCCATCATTGAATTCCCCATCATTATCAACATCATGAGGGTTATCAAAGACCAGGAGCGGAGCTAAACCAGCAATATAAATACCACGGCTACAAGGGCAGATCAGAGACTATGAATTCAGAGGCGAGTAACTCACCTCCTGATTCCCCAAAGCCATTACCTATAAGGCAAGGTCAGAAGTATGATGGGTTACTTTCCATTTACCTGGATGAGTGCAGCTTGAACAACAAAGAAGCTCCACACCACAAAGCAGTCTGCTTGATCAGCACCATATTCACCATCACTTGCTGGATCACCAATGTACAATGGCAGCAGTGTGCATCATCTACAATGTGCACCGTAGCAGCTCATCAAGGCTCCTTTGACAGCGTTTTTCAAACCTGCAACCTCCACCACCTCGCAGGGGAATATCACCACTTGCAAGTTCTCCAAGCCAAACACTATTCCACTTGGAACTATCTATATCCCTCGTGTTGCTGAATCAAAATCCTGGAACTCTGTTCTTAACAACACTATGGGAGTATTGGCAGCAGATGGAATGAAGTGGGTCAAGGTAGTAGCTCAGCAACACCTCAAAGGCAGTTCGTGATGGGCAACAAATGCTGGCTTCACCTGTGATGCTCACATCCCTTGAATTAATATTTTTAAAAGTGCTGTAGTGTCAGATAGCAGAGAAATGTACTTGTGTGACAAAGAACAAAGAACAAAGAACAGTACAGCACAGGCAACAGGCCCTTCGGCCCTCCAAGCCTGTGCCGCTCCTTGCTCCAACTAGACCAATCGTTTGTATCCCTCCATTCCCAGGCTGCTCATGTGACTATCCAGGTAAGTCTTAAACGATGTCAGCGTGCCTGCCTCCACCACCCTACTTGGCAGCGCATTCCAGGCCCCCACCACCCTCTGTGTAAAAAACATCCCTCTAATATCGGAGTTATACTTCGCCCCTCTCACCTTGAGCCCGTGACCCCTCGTGAACGTCACTTCTGATCTGGGAAAAAGCTTCCCATGGTTCACCCTATCTATCCCCTTCATAATCTTGTACACCTCTATTAGATCTCCCCTCATTCTCCGTCTTTCCAGGGAGAACAACCCCAGTTTCCCCAATCTCTCCTCATAGCTAAGACCCTCCATACCAGGCAACATCCTGGTAAACCTTCTCTGCACTCTCTCTAACACCTCCACGTCCTTCTGGTAGTGCGGCGACCAGAACTGGACGCAGTACTCCAAATGTGGCCTAACCAGCGTTCTATACAGCTGCATCATCAGACTCCAGCTTTTATACTCTATACCCCGTCCTATAAAGGCAAGCATACCATATGCCTTCTTCACCACCTTCTCCACCTGTGTTGCCACCTTCAAGGATTTGTGGACTTGCACACCTAGGTCCCTCTGTGTTCCTATACTCCTGATGACTCTGCCATTTATTGTATAACTCCTCCCTACATTATTTCTTCCAAAATGCATCACTTCGCATCTATCCGGATTAAACTCCATCTGCCACCTCTCCGCCCAATTTTCCAGCCTATATCCTGCTGTATTGCCCGACAATGCTCTTCGCTATCCGCAAGTCCAGCCATCTTCGTGTCATCCGCAAACTTGCTGATTACACCAGTTACACCTTCTTCCAAATCATTTATATATATATCACAAATAGTTGTGACAAGTTAAGGTAGTTTCCATTATACATTATGAAAATAAAGACAGATGTCCTGAAAGTGGGAACTGAATAGCATCTCCATACTCTTATGATTCCGGAAAATACCTGCAGAAATGGATCTCATTATTTCATTTATAACGTTATGGATTTAACTGCAAGAAAATTAATCACCCTCTGCGAAAATAGTAGAAAGGAATTACAACATTTCCCAGGCAAATGTACAAAGAATTGGTACAATAATATTCCACTGTATAATATCAGGGATATAGTCTCAGCATCTCCTTTTACGTGAAGTATCAAGCATCTGAATTGGCAGTGTTATTTTCTACTTCTAGAAATTTTGTTCAAATACAGGAAGCACTAAAACTAGGGACTTACTTGGAGTTACTGAATTGCAGGGGACGGACAGAGAGTTATCACATATAATCAGTGTAGTGAATGTATTCAAGTTGAAACTGGGCCTGTGGTCCTCCCAGTTAAATAATAAAATTACTGAGCACTTCGCAAATCTGGAGAAAATCCAACATCAGGTCAAAGAGAAAAGGCTCCATCCAAACAAATTCTGTGACCACTTGAGGGGAGAGTCAATGATAAAGCAGGTGATGAGGCTAACCCATTGCACTTGGGGGTGTGCTGACATCTATGATGGTGGTTTGCCCAGGCTAGGGTAGAGCAAAGGAACAGAGCAGCCAATGAGGTTAAACTGAGACTTTACCCAATGCAATTTTTCAAAGTCATCTTGGCCTTTTGGCGAAGATGACATGTCAGATCAATCCCAAGATCGGTTGCAATGCCTCATCTTGTATGTTCCTCACTTGGGGACTATAAATGAGATTCTATTTGAGTTTTTTTTTGGATGGAATAAAAATTTGAACAAATTGGAAAATGAATTCAGATGATTTCAGGAGTTAGACAAGATGGAGTAAATCATTATGTTTGTCTCAAATCCATTTTTCCCAAGGCACATTGGAGAACTGACAGCTAAATTTTAGCAAGTGCTGGAGCAAAGCAGTGGACTTTACATGGAAATAATCACCATGCAAAATGACAGAGCTGAAAGTTAGATCAAGGGGCAAAGACTTTTGGGGACTTGTAAACAGAGAGAAGTACCCTATTCTGATATTGTGTGTACTCAAGGTGACACCCTACTTTGGTTCCATATACCGCTGGGGTGACTTTTTTCCAATATCGCAATCGTTTCACAGATGCCCATCTGATGGACTGCATGAGACTGGCCATCTCAAACTACGACCCAGGCTTCACAGCACTCTCAGATAGTGTGTAAGCACAGGTATTACACTGAGATTAGGTGAGGGTTATGCACAAGTACATTTTGGGGGATTTTAGTAAAGTTGAATTTTTAAAGAGTAGATCGCGTGCTGCGTTTTGATGCTAAAAGTGATCTTGGGCTTAGAAAGGTTGGAGGCCACTGATCTATATTAACAGCTTAGATCAGGGGGCCAAGTGTAATATATTCAAGTTTGCTGATACTATCCCACCCAACTTTGCAGTAAGTTGCAAGGAGGGAGCAGAGGGTAAAAAAGGATATAAATAGTTTAAGTGGGACGAACATGAGAGATGGGATATAATATGGAGAAATGTGAAGTTATCCACTTGGGTACAAAAAATGCAAAAAGCAAAATATATTTTCAGATGAGACACTGGGAAATGTTGATATTCAAAGGGTCCTGGACGTCTAGTCCTTTCTTTAACTTAGCAATTAACTAAAAGTTGCTCTTTGGGTTGGGAGAAATTGAGTTTTATTCCAACTGTAAAACTAGCAGGTTAATTAGGCTTAAACTGGTTTTCAGAAGCTTGAATCAAGGAGCATAAAAACTGGCCTTCTTCACTGGAGAGGGGGAGGGAAATGAGATGCTCTTTCTTTTTCTATCTTATTTCTCTCACCAGTAGCTGGTTCTTACTTTACTACAGGAATTGATGAGTAACTGGTAAGTTTTTCTACTTATTCTAATTGTAATAAATAGCTCTTAAAAGTTACAGTCTGGCAGGTCAGCTCAGCCAAATGGAATGTGGGAAGTCACGGACGCACCTTGTATCCTAGATGAACATATCTGCAGGACATGTCACCGGCTGTAGAAGCTTGGGCTCCAGGTTACAGAACTCGAGTGGCTAGTATCACTGTTGTGCATCCACGAGGCAGAAGAACACGTGAATAGCACATTTAGGAAAGTGGTCACTCCACAGGTTAAAAGCATACAGGTAGTGAGGGAATGGGTGACTACCAGGCAGCCAAGAGATCAGGCAGGTAGTGCCCCACGAGTCCATCTTGCTTGGTAATGATTCCTCCAGGGGAGTGGAGCCAGAGCCAAGTTCATGGCACCATGGCTGACTCAGCTGGACAGGAGGAGGAACAAGAGTGGGAGATCATAAGTATTAGCGGATTCTATAGGTCAGGATATCAGACAGATGTTTCTGTGGCAGCAAGGGTGACTTAATCTGAAGCCAGGGTTTTAAATTTGAACAAAGGAAATTATGAAGCTATGAGGAGAAAATTGACGGAGGGAAAATAAATGAAACAGTATGATGGTACATAGGAAATGGAAGAATCTTTACAGAATTATTGCATACTTGACAGCAACTGCACATTCCTTTAGAGCACAAAACCTCAAAGAAAATGCAATCAAATTATGGCTAATAAAGTTAGAGGTTATACAAGATTGGAAGAAAAGCCCTATAAAGTTGCCAGAAATAGTAGTAAACCTGAGGATTCAGAGCATCTTTAGAATCCAGCAAAGGTAAATCAAAAATCTGAAAGGGAGAATAGAATATGAATATAAACTAAGTAAAAAACAAACTAAAAGCTTCTATAAGTATGTAAACAGAAAATGTTTGATTTGATTTATTATTGTCACATGTATTAGCATACATGAAAAGTATTGTTTCTTGCGCACTCTACAGACAAAACATACCGTTCATAGAGAAGGAAACGAGAGAGTGCAGAATGTAGTGTTACACTCAGCTAGGGTGTAGATGTTTGGCAAAGACAAATGTTGGTCCATTACAGGCAGAGTCAGGAGAATTTATAATGGGGAACAGAGAAATGGCAGAGTAGCTAAATGATTATTCATTGAGTGTTGACTAAGGAAGATTCAAGAAATCTCCCAGAATTAAAGGATGAGGAATTGAAGAAAATTTGTATTAGCAAGTTGCATTGGAAAAAATAATGGGACTGAAGACTGAGAAGTCCCTAGAACTGATAAGTCTACATCCCAAAATGTTGAAAAAGATAGCTATGGAGATAGTGGATGTACTGAGAATCATCTTCAAAATTCTATCTTTTCTGGAAGGGTTCCTACAGATTGAAAGGGAGCAGATTGGAAGAGAGAAAATGTCACTTTACAAATTAAGGAGGGAAAAAGAAAAGAGAACAACAGACCTCTTAGCCTTACATCAATAGTTGGGAAAATTCTAAGGGTGTAATAAACAGACACGTGATCATAATAAGAACATAAGAAATTGGAGCAGGAGTAGGCCATCTGGCCCTTCGAGCCTGCCCCGCCATTCAACAAGATCATGGCTGATCTGAAGCGAATCAGTTCCACTTACCCGCCTGCTCCCCATAACCCCTAATTCCCTTATCGATCAGAAAACTATCTACCCGTGATTTAAACATATTCAACGAGGAAGCCTCCACCACTTCAATGGGCAGAGAATTCCAGAGATTCTCTACCCTGAGAGAAGAAGTTCCCCCTCAACTCTGTTCTGAACCGGCCCCCCCCTTATTTTGAGGCTGTGCCCTCTAGTTCTGGTTTCCCTTCTAAGTGGAAAGAATCTCTCCACCTCTACCCTATCCAGCCCCTTCATTATCTTATATGTCTCTATAAGATCACCCCTCATCCTTCTAAACTCCAACGAGTACAGACCCAATCTGTTTAATCTCTCCTCATAAGCTACACCCCTCATCTCCGGTATCAACCTGGTGACCCTTCTCTGCACTCCCTCCAAAGCCAATATATCCTTTCGCAAATAAGGGGACCAAAACTGCACACAGTACTCCAGTTGCAGCCTCACCAGAGCCTTGTACAGTTGCAGCAAGACCTCCCTGCTTTTATATTCTATCCCCCTCGCGGTAAAGGCCAACATTCCATTCGCCTTCTTGATCACCTGCTGCACCTGCAGACTGAGTTTTTGCAATTCGTGCACAAGGACCCCCAGGTCCCTCTGCACAGTCGCACGATGTAATTTTTCTCCATTTAAATAATATTCCAATTTACTATTATTTCTTCCAAAGTGGATAACCTCACATTTGCTAACGTTATATTCCATCTGCCAGATCCTCGCCCACTCGCTCAGCCTATCCAAATCTCTCTGCAGACTTTCCGCGTCCTCCACGCAATTCGCTTTCCCACTCACCTTCGTGTCATCAGCAAACTTGAATACCCTACATTCAGTCCCCTCCTCCAGATCATCTATGTAAATGGTAAACAATTGAGGCCCCAGCACCGATCCCTGCGGCATGCCACTGGTCACCAACTGCCAACCAGAAAAGCACCCATTTATCCCAACTCTCTGCTTCCTGTTAGATAGCCAATCCCCAATCCATGCCAACACCTTACCCCTAACTCTGTGTACCCCAATCTTCTGCAGCAACCTTTTGTGAGGCACCTTATCGAACGCCTTCTGGAAATCTAAAAACACCACATCCACCGGTTCCCCTCTGTCAACCGCACTAGTGACATCTTCATAAAAGTCCAGTAGATTCGTCAAACACGACTTTCCCTTCATGAATCCATGCGGCATCTGCTTGATCGAACCATTCTTATTCATGTGCTCTGTTATTTCCTCTTTAATAATGGACTCTAGCATCTTCCCAACTACGGACGTTAAGCTAACCGGCCTGTAGTTACCCGCCTTTTGTCTACTTCCTTTTTTAAACAGCGGCGTAACAGTAGCTGTTTTGCAGTCAGCTGGCACTACCCCAGAGTCCAGCGAATTTTGATAAATTACTACTAACGCATCTGCTATTACCTCAGCCATTTCTTTCAGTACCCTGGGATGCATTCCATCCGTGCCCGGGGACTTGTCTACCTTCAGTCCTATTAGTCTACCAAGCACCACCTCCTTAGTAACAGTAATTGTATTAAGGACCTCCCCTCCCACCAACTCTCGATCTCTAATATTCGGCAAACTATTTGTGTCTTCCACCGTGAAGACCGACACAAAGAACTTATTTAAAGTCTCAGCCATTTCCTCGTTTTCCACTATTAAATCCCCCCTCTCATCTTCCAAGGGTCCAACATTCACTCTAGCCACTCTATTCCTTTGTATATACTTGTAAAAACTTTTACTATCATTTTTTATATTTTGAGCTAGTTTAGTTTCATAATCTATCTTTCCTTTCTTAATCGCTTTCTTAGTCGTTCTTTGTTTTTCTTTAAAGCTTTCCCAATCCACTAATTCTCCACTATTTTTGGCCACTCTGTACGCATCTGATTTTATTTTAATACTCTCCTTTATTTCCTTCGTTATCCACATCCGGTTATCCTTTTTCTTACAGTCCTTCTTTATCACCGGAATATATTTTTGCTGAGTACTTAAAAAAATCTCCTTAGAAATCCTCCACTGTTCCTCAGCTGTCCTACCTACCAGTCTGCTCGCCCAGTCTACATTAGCCAATTCCACCCTCATCCTATCGTACTCCCCTCTGTTCAAGCAGAGGACACTGGTTTGGGACCCTACTTTCTCACCCTCCATCTGTATCAGAAATTCCACCATATTATGATCACTCATCCCAAGAGGATCCTTCACAAGAAGATCCTTAATCCTACCTGTCTCATTGCACAGAACCAGATCCAAGATAGCTCGCTCTCTCGTAGGTTCTGTAACATACTGTTCAATGAAACAATCCCGACAGCATTCCAAGAACTCTTCCTCAAGCCCTCCACGTCCAATTTGAGTCGACCAATCAATATGTAGGTTAAAATCCCCCATGATTATTGCCGTTCCACTTTTGCACGCATCCATTATTTTCTTTTTTATAGCCCTCCCCACCTCTAAGTTATTATTTGGGGGCCTATAGACCACGCCTACCAGTGTCTTTCTCCCCCTACTATTCCTTATCTCCACCCACAACGATTCCACGTTTTGCTCCTTAGAGCCTATGTCGTCTCTCACCACCGTCCTGATATTATCCTTTATTAACAAAGCTACCCCACCTCCTTTTTCTACCTGTCTATCCTTCCTAAATGCCTGATAACCCTGTATATTCAGTTCCCAGTCCCGGTCACCCTGCAACCACGTTTCTGTGATGGACACTAGATCATATTCATTTGTATGGATTTGTGCCATCAACTCATTTACTTTGTTTCGAATGCTTCGTGCATTCAGGCAAAGTGTCTTTATGCCAGCCTTTATCTGGACCCGGTTTGTTGAAGCGCTACTAACATCTCCCAAGCCCTCTCCTCCTTTAGCTAGTTGTTTATTCACTATACTCCTGGCATTAGAGTAGACACATCTCAATCCTATGGTCTGACCTCTCCCCTTCTCTGTTCCCAGTCCACCTGCCCTCTTGCACTGCCTATAACCCTTCTCTGTTTGCGAGCTACCTTCCTCACTCTCCGTCATGTCACTTTGATCCCCTCCCCCCAACCTATCTAGTTTAAACTCTCCCCAGTAGCCTTAGCCAACCTTCCTGCCAGGATATTGGTCCCCCTGGGATTCAAGTGCCACCCGTTTTTAGTATACAGGTCACACCTGCCCCTAAAGAGGTCCCAATGGTCCAGGAACCTGAATCCCTGCCCCCTGCACCATTCCCTCAGCCACACATTCATCCTCCACCTCACTCCATTCCTTTCCTCACCTTCCCGTGGCACAGGCAGCAATCCCGAGATTACTACCTTTGCTTTCCTCCTTCTCAGCTGTCTCCCTAATTCCCTATACTCTTTTTTCATGTTTCCTTCCCCCTTCTTACCCACATCAGTGGTACCAATATGTACCGCTACCTCCGGCTCCTCTCCCTCCCACCTCAGGATTTCTGGGACTCGCCCAGCGACATCCTGGATCCCAGCCCCAGGGAGGCAGACCACCATGCGAGACTCCCGCCTGCCTCCACAAAATCGCCTGTCCGTCCCCCTGACTGTCGAGTCCCCGATTAATACCGCCTTCCTCCTCCTTTCCTTAGCCTTCTGAGTTACAGGGCCGGACTCCACCCCGGAGACACGGCCACTGCTGCTTCCCCCAGATGGGCTGTCCCCCCCAACAGTACTCAGACAGAAGTACTTGTTATGTAGGGGCACTTCCACCGGGGTGCTCTCAATCACCCGTGTTTTACCCTTCCTGGCTGTCACCCACTTGGCCTCCTCCCGTGGCCCTGGTGTGACCACCTGATGATAGCTCTTGTCTATCACCTCCTCATTCTCCCTCACCTGCCTAAGATCGTCAAGCTGCAGTTCAAGCTCCCTAACACGGGCCCTCAGGAACCGCAGCTCGACACACCCCTCACAGATGTGGATGTCCGGGAGGCCAGGTGCCTCCAGGACCTCCCACATACTGCACTGCGAGCAACACACTGGCTTAACACTCATATTTCACCCTTTCTTCCAAGGTACACAGAGAAAAGTAAATTATAAATTAAAAAAAATAAGAAACTCACCCCTGCTCGCCCTTTCTGCCTAAGCCCGATGAGCCAAAGCCCCTCAGTTCTCACTCAGCTCCCTCTCACTCCGCTGCCCGTTAGATAGTGGGGCCTGCCTTTTAAACCTCCCGTGCACTAAAAAAAACTCAAAAGACCCTTCCCAGTAAACCCCGCGGCCACTGCCAGTTTCGCGCCAAAATTTTTAAATAATTAAATAAATAAATAACACCCGCGAAAAAGTACTTTAAATTAAATCTTACCCCAAAACTCCTGTCACCAGTCACACCTCTGCCTTTCTCCAAAGCAACAAAGAGGACTATCCCCCCAACTAACTGACTTTTATACAACTTTTTGAGTATGCTGCTAAGAGAATTAATAGAGGAGAGTCGGTGGACCCAAGTATACTTGGATCTTTAAAAGGAAAGATCCCCCACAGGAGTTTAGTTAGCAAAATTAAAGTACATGTGATAGAAGGTAATATACTGTCATGGATTAAGTGATAGTTAACAGGCTGGAAACAGAGTAGGAATAAATGGGTCACTCCCACACTGTTAGGCTGTGATTGGTAGCGTACAGCATGGATCTGTAGCTGTTCACAATATACATCAGTGATGTGGATGTGGGGACCAAATGGAACATTTCCAAGTTTGCAGGTGACACAAAGCTCGGTGGGAATGCATGTTGTGAGGAAGATTCAACGTGGTTAAGAGAATTTGGACAGACTTAGTGAATAGGCAAGACCATGACTGGTGGAATATAAATGTAAAAAAAATTGAGGTCATGCACTTGGTGGGAGTGGAGGATTAGATGTGCAGAGTATTTCTTTAATGGTAAATATAGACATACAAAAGGACCTGGGTGTCCTCATCAATAAGCAACTGAAGGTGCAGCCAGCAATTCGGGATGCTAATGGTATGTTGGCCTTTATTGCAGGATCAGCTGAGTTCTTATGCTTTGTTACAGAACACTTAAAGAAATCTAAGCATTCTCTATTACACTGTGCAGTCACAAAATTCCTTTTGGATCCTCATGAACGCCTTTAAAACAAAGCAGCTCTGGTCCTATCAGTACACTGATTGCTAATCTTAATCTTCAAATATGTATCATTGATTACATTCAGTAGGGTGCAACTTGCTCTTAAATAAAGATACCATCTGGATCTAGTTCTTTTGGCCAGTAAGCACAACCTTTTCTAATAAATAATGCAATAGATGCTATAAGCCAACTTAAGGATTTCTTGCATCTCAAAATTCAGTATTTTGCCTGTACACATACATACCTAACATTACAATCATTGTAAATCTACTTACCCCAAGATGGGAAACAGAAAAAAGAATGTTGACACCAGTGTAAATAATCGAAGCAGCCACATGATAGATTCGGTCTTGTTGCTCATCATGAATTGCTTTTATCGTTATGTGGCAGGAAATAAAAAGAGAATGTTATTTAAAAAAGGCATGTTTTTAGAATAAATATTCTATATCTAGGTGGTGTAGTTATGAGTGGGATGCTCCAGGGATCAAAACTGTTTCTCATTTATATCAATGACCTGAACTCAAACTTTATTATTGTTTGCTTGGCTGACCATTTTGTATTAAAGCAGAAGAGGCATGGAATTGAAGGAAGCAGCTTAGATATTTTAGAGTGGTTAGCACTGCTGCCTCACAACGCCAGGGACCCGGGTTCGATTCCGGCCTTGGGTCACTGTCTGTGCAGAGTCTGCACGTTCACTCCGTATCTGTGTGGGTTTCCTCTGGGCGTTGGCGTTTCCTCCCCCAGTCCGAAAGACGTGCTGGTTAGGTGCATTGGCCATGCTAAATTTTCCGAGTGTACCCCAACAGGCGTCGGAATGTGGCGACTCGGGGATTTTCACAGTAACTTCATTGCAGTGTTAATGTAAGCCTACTTGTGACACTAATGAATAAACTTTAATTCTGTTGGAATTCCTGGTTTAACAGTTATAGTGGAGCATCGCATTTACAGTTTATTGTCTTCCTCCTTAACCAAAGAGGAGGAAGCTGTTACAATTGGTAGGTCATAAGAGTGCAGGTCAGATGATTGTACCTTTAAAAAAAAGTAGGAGGTCTCTTAAGCATAGATTGGGCTACAGTGTTTTGGAATTACATAGAAGATCTTTTCATATTCTAAAGGCCTGCCAGCAGCACATCATCATGTCTCTCCAGTTGAGCAATGCAAGAGTTTCAAAAAGAAACAAAGGAGTGAGGGGGGAGCAAGGGATGGAATTAGCTTGGTACCTATGGCTCAGTCAGTGATTTTGCTGCCAAGTGTGTGAACAGTCACATAAAATGCAAAGTCCCAGGTTAAGACTCTCTCTCTCTCACCCTGACCATCCCCCGGTACAACCATCACCACTACATCCCTTCGACTTAAGGAAGGAGAGTTCCACAGGTATGGTAGACACTGGTTTAGCTCCCCACTGCAAAACACGGAGGGACCACTTAAAACACTATTAGATCCTGCACTTGCCTGCTAAATAGCTCATTATTCTAGGATCGTCCTGGAATGCAGCTTTTTGTCTCTTCTGCAAACTGTCTTGTTAAACCCTTCACTTCTGTCACCTAAACTCTTACCTCAAACAAGTGAGAGGAAATCCTAGACTTCTTTATCACCAAAATCAAGTAGATGCCTCTACTGCTTCCGTAAAAAGCATTTAGATAGTTACATGGGTACGATGGGTATAGAGGGCCAAATGCAGGCAATTGGGATTAGCTTAGGGGTTTTTAAAAAAAGGGCGTCATGGTCAAATTGGGCCGAAGGGCCTGTTTCCATGCTGTAAACCTCTGACTCTATAACCGGCTCAACTGGACAAAATCCCTTTGAAGCTCCACCCTGCTCTAGTATTGTTCTCACCCACGTCCCCTTGTGCCCTCTCAGCTCACCTTGTCTGTTAGATTCTATCCCGTTCACCTCTTCCTATTCCCACTAAACCTCTCAGCCAACTTCCACTCGTGGCCTCCATGTCAGCCAATATTGTAAACGGTTCTCTCTCCTTTAAATTTGCTATCAGATCTACAATGTACTGTCCCAGAGTGTGGAGGAGGGATATTCAACTGTGGTTTTCAAAAGGGAATTGGATAATCATCTGTACAGAAAAAGTTGCAGGGATGCAGGAAAAAGGCAGGGGAATGTGGCCAGCTGAGTAGTCTTTACAGAGAGCTGGCACAGACATGATGGGCCAGTTGGCCTTGACCTATGCTGTAACCATTTTATGGCACTTAACAGAAGTATTATAAAACATAACTAGATATGAAGTCACACAAGGCAATATTAGGGCAGGTGGCCAAAAGCTTGGTCAAAGAGGGTTTACTGGAGGACCCTAAAAAAAGAAAAAGGAAAGAGAGGTAGAGAATCGGAGATGTATATATTTCAGAGGGTTTTAGAGCTTACAAGAGATGGGACAATGCAAGGCCATAATTAAAATAAGACTGAGAATTTTAAAATCGAGGCATTTCTCGGCCAGGAGCCAATACAAGTCAGTGAGCTCAGGTTTGATACGTGAATATGGCCTGGTCTGAATAAGGATATGGGCAGTAGAGTTTGGATTACCTCCTGTTTAGGGAGGGTAAAATGTGGAAGATGAGCCAGGAGTGCATTGGAATAGTCAACCTAAAAGGTAATACAAAAAGGTAAGAATGAAGGTTCCAACAGCAAGTGAGCTGAGGCAAGAGCCAAATGAGACGATGTTACAAGGTGGAAATAGGCAGTCATACTGATAGCATTGTGTATCAGAAGCTCATCATGGAGCCTTGCTGAGCGAGAGCAAGGGGTAGAGAATAGAATTTGAAGCTAAGAACAAAGACAATGACTTTGATCTCCCCAATATTTAATGGAAGAAAATTCCCCTCATCCAGTACTAATTTTTTGTGTATGAGCTGTACCACACTCCTTCAAATTATCCATTTATTCAATAACCTTTCCAAATCACAATTTTCTATGCATGGCAAAAGCACACCTGGAAATTAAGTGTGCTGATTTCACTTGACAGACAAGCACTGGTATATATCAAATAAACACAAACAATTATCATGAACATAAATCAAGAATAAATCAGACACAGGACTTGAGAATGCTGAATTCTCAGTTGTTAAATAACATACACCATGGAATTTCTGCTATAAATATGCGTGATATTATAACTTCTGAACTCATGTTCAATAATAGTACTGACGCAATACTTCTTCCAAAATCATTCAAGAACTATTTAAATAAAAATAAACAGCAGACAGAAATAAATTGTAAAAATATTTTCTTATGCTAAGATTCCCTGTCTATTGCACAAGAACTATGCCAGTTAAACACAGGATTATGATGCTTTCTGTTCTTATAAATCAATTGTAGAAACACAAGCTGTAATCACACACTCCTCACAGATCAGGTGAATCCTTTATGATTTTTTTTTAGTTTATTTATTAGTGTCACAACTAGGCTTACATTAACACTGCAATGAAGTTAAAGTTAGTGAAAATCCCCTAGTCGCCACACACTGGCGCCTGTTGGGGTAAACAGAGGGAGAATTTATCATAGCCAATGCACCTAACCAGCATGTCTGTCGGACTGTGGGACGGAACCAGAGCACCCGGAGGAAACAGACACGGGGAGAACATGCAGACTCCACACAGAGACCCAAGCCAGGAATCAAGCCCGGGTCCCTGGTGAGACAGCAGTGTTAACTACTCTGCCACCGTGCTGCCCTGCTATTGATGAATTATAGAAAGATAGGCAGATATTTACCGAGACTGAAACTGGTGAGGTTGTTTTAGCATCACCATTGCCAGAGGTCGTTTTAGCACCACCATCGCCAACACCAGCACTTCCAGCAGAGTCAGTTGGTTGTGTAGAACTATCAGCCTTGGCGGTGTCAGTTGATCCTTGTTCTGCCATCTCAAAGTTCTGTGATTTGAAACAAAAATACATTAAATCTCTAGTTTTAAGAAGCACTTGGCATTTGTGCTCCTGTATCTGAACAAGATATCAGCACCTTTAACACAGATAAATGTCTATTGGAGCTTCAAAGGGGGTGTAATCAGGCAAAAATGGATTCGGAACCAAAGGAAGTGATACTAAGTGAGAACAGCTTGGCCATCGAAGTAAACTTAAGGGGGGTCTTAAAGGGAAATGGAGGTAGAAGGATTCAGGAAGAGAAGATTAGGCCTGGAGGACTGAAGGTATAGCCTCTGAGTAAAAGGGAGGGGGGGGGAGGCAAGGGGAGGAATACACAAAAGGTAGATGGGTGGGTGGAGAACAGAAGTAAGCAAATAAATAATCACTGTTACACAGATAGCAATAAACAGAGATATGAAGGGATGTAAATACAATGTTGAGAAATTGGAGGGTGCACAGGATCCACTGCATTTCAGCAGAGGCAGCAAAGGAAGAGATGCAGGACAAGATACAGACAGAGATTAGGACCTGAAGCAATGGTGAAGGACATGAGGTCGAGAACAGCAATGGAATAGTTTTATTTTATTTATTCTTTCAAGGGACATAAACATCATTGGATAAACCACAACACTGATTTAATTTTATTATTGTCACATGTATTAGCATACAGCACTATAGAGAAAAAGCATACCGTTCATAGAGAAGGAAACGAGAGAGTGTAGAATGTAGTGTTACAGTTATAGCTAGGGTGTAGAGAAAGATCAACTTCATGCAGGGTAGGTCCATTCAAAAGTCTGATGGCAGCAGGGAAGAAGTTGTTTTTGTGTCAGTTGGCACGTGACCTCAGACTTTTGTACCTTTTTCCCGAAGGAAGGTGGTGGAAGAATGTCCAGGCTCCATTAGGTCCTTAATTATGCTGGCTGCTTTGCCGAGGCAGCAAGAAGTGTAGACAGAGTCAATGGATGGGAGGCAGGTTTGCATGATGGATTGGACTACATTCACGACCTTTTGTAGTTTCTTGCGGGCTTGATCAGAGCAGGAGCCATACCAAGCTGCGATACAACCGAAAAGAATGCTTTCTATGGTGCATCTGTAAAAGTTGGAGAGTCATAGCTGACATGCCAAATTTCCTTAGTCTTCTGAGAATGTAAAGGCATTGGTGGGCTTTCTTAACTATAGTGTCGGCATGGTGGAACCAGGACAGGTTGGTGATTTGGACACCTAAAAACTTGAAACTCTCGACCCTTTGTACTTCGTCCCCATTGATGTAGACAGGGGCATGTTCTCCTCTACGTATCCTGAAGACGATGACAATCTCCTTTGTTCTGTTGACATTGAGGGAGAGATTATTGTTGCCGCACCAGTTCATCAAATTCTTTATCTCATTCCTGTACTCTGTCTCATCATTGTTTGAGATCCGACCCACTATGGTGGTGTTATCGGCAAACTTGAAACTCGAGTTGGAAGGGAATTTGGCCAGTCATAGGTGTATAAGGAGTATGGTAGGGGGCTGAGAACACAGCCTTGTGGGGCACCGGTGTTGAGGATGATCGTGTTGCCCTCCCCAATTGCCCTTAAAAAGTGATGAGTGGTTCGTGAACCACTGAAGTCCATGTGGTGTAGATTCACCCACAGTGCTGTTAGGAAGGGAGCTCCAGGACTTTGACCCAGCAACAGTGAAGGAGCGATGTATTATTTCCAAGTCAGGATGGTGTGTAGCACGGAGGAGGATTGCAGATAGTGACGTCCTCATGTTTTTGCTGCCCTTGTCCTTCTAATTGGTAAAACCCTGTGTCTGGGAGGCGCTGTCGAAGGAGCTTTGCTGAGTTGTTGCAGTGCAACTTGTAGATGGAACACAGTAGTGGAGGGACTGAATTGGGCACGACTCAATTGGCTGCTTTCCCCTGGATGGTGTTGAGCTTCTTGAATGTTGCTGGAGCTGCACTCATCCAGACAAGTGGAGAGTATTTCATTGCACTCCTGACGAGGCTTGTGGACAGGCTCTGGGGAATTACGAGGTGGTTTACTCAATGCATAATTTCCAGTCTCTGACCTGCTCTTGTAGCTACTGTATTTATATGGCTGGTCCAGTTCAGTTTCTCATTAATGGTAACCCCCAGAATATTGATCACCAATAGTTATACCACCGAATGTTAACAAAAGTGATGGTTAGATTCTCTCTTGCTGGGGATAGTCATCGCCTAGCACTGAAACCAGAAGTGACATTGGCACCACAC
Source organism: Mustelus asterias (assembly GCF_964213995.1). Classification (NCBI taxonomy): domain Eukaryota; kingdom Metazoa; phylum Chordata; class Chondrichthyes; order Carcharhiniformes; family Triakidae; genus Mustelus; species Mustelus asterias. The sequence goes on from NC_135804.1 coordinate 113,647,305, forward strand.
ATCAGCCCAAGTCTGAATCATGTCCAAGTCTTGCTGCACATGAACACAATGATTCAATTTCTGAGGAGTCATAAATGGTATTGAACATGTAAAGTCAATGAACATCCTTACTTCTGATCCTATGATGGAGAGTAGATCATTGATGAAGCAGCTGAAGATCGTTGGGCCTGGGATACGACCAAGGAACACCTGCAGAGATGTTCAGGAATTAAAATGATCGGCCTCCAACAGCCACAACTATCTTCTGTTCTGAAAGGTATGACTCCAACGAGTGGAGATTTTCCCTTCATTCCCATTGACTTCAGTTTTGGTGGGACTCATGGATGCCACACTCAGTCAGATTCTTCCTTGATGTCAAGGTCAGTCACTCTTATTTCATCAGTTCTTTTTGTTCTGAGCTCAGAAGCTGGGGTGCCCTTGCGGAACCCAACCTGAGGTTATTGCTGTGTCACTTGTATGACCAATGGCACCTTCCATCACTTTGCTGATTGAGAGTAGATCAATGGGGAGGTAATTGGTCAGGTTGGATTTGTCCTGCATTTTGAGGGCAAGACATACCTGGGTCATTTTCTACATTTTTGGGTGGATGTCTGTGTTGTTGCTGTACTGGAACAGACCATAAGATATAGGAGCAGAATTAGGCCATTCGGCCCATCAAGTCATCAAATGCAATATTTCCAAATTTGCAGACAACACTAAGCTGGGTGGGAGTGTGTGCTGAGAGGAGGATCTTAAGAGGCTCCAGGGTGACTTGGACAGGCTGACTGAGTGGGCAAACACAATATAATGTGGATAAATGTGAGGAAGGAAGATTACCTGAATGGTGGCAGTTTAGGAAAAGGTGCAACATGATCTAGGTGTCATGGTGGAACAGTCACTGAAGTTTGACATATAGTACAATAGGCGGTGAGGAAAGCTAATAGCATGCTGACCTTCATAGCAAGAGAATTTGAGTATAGAAGTAAGGATGCCTTGCTGCAGTTATGATGTGGAGATGCCGGTGTTGGACTGGGGTAAGCACAGTAAGAAGTCCAACAGGTTTATTTGGCACTAGCTTTCAGAGGTAGGTTATACAGGGCCTTGGTGAGGCCACACCTTGAGTACTGTGTGCAGTTTTGGTCTCCTAGTCTGACGAAAGACATTCTCGCCATCAGGAGTCCAGTGAAGGTTCACCAAACTGATTCCTGGAATGGCAGGACGGACATATGATGACAGACTGTATCGACTGGGCTTGTACTCACTGAATTTAGAATAAGGGGGGGGGATTTCATAGAAACATAAAATCCTGATGGGATTGGACAGGCTAGATGCAGGAAAAGTGTTCCCGATGTGGGGGAAGTGCAGAACTAAGGGTCACTGTCTAAGAATGAGGGGTAAGCCATTCAGGACTGAGAAGAAGAAAAACCTTTTTTTTTTAGAAACCCTACAGTGCAGAAGGAGGCCATTCAGCCCATCGAGTCTGCACCGACCACAATCCCACCCAGGCCCTACCCCCACATATTTTACCCGCTAATCCCACTAACCTACGCATCAGGACTCTAAGGGGCAATTTAAGGGGAAACTTCTTCAGTGTTGTGAACCTGTGGAATTCTCTACCACAGAAAACTGTTGGGGCCAGTTTGTTAATATGTTCAAGAGGGAGCTGGATGTGTGGCCCTTGCGGCTAAAGGGATCAAAGGGTATGGAGAGAAAGTAAGACTGGGATATTGAAAGCGAATGATCAGCCATGATTATGTTGAATGGTGGTGCAGGCTCGAAGGGCCAAATGACCTACTGCTGCACCTATTTTCTATGTTTCTACGAGTCTGCTCCGCCATTCAATCATGACTGATAAGTTTCTCAAACCCAGTCTCTTGCTTTTGACCTCCTTACCAATCAAGAACCTGGCTTAATTATACTCCATGACCCGGCCTCCAGAGTCTTCTGTAGCAATGAATTTCATAGATTCACAGCCCTCTGGCTGAAGAAATTCCCCCTCATCTCGGTTCTAAAGGGTTGTCCTTTTATTCTGAGGCTGTGCCTTCGGATCCTAGTCTCACCTACTAATGGAAACATCTTTCCCATGTCCACTCTATCCAGGCCTTTCAGTATTTTTTGAAAGTTTCAAAGACTCATCCTTCTAAACTCCATCGAGCACAGACCCAGGAGTCCTCAAATGCTCCTCATACGTCAAGCTTTTTGTGAACCTCCTCTGGACCCTTTCTAGGGCCAGCACATCCTTCCTTAGATACAGGGCCCAAAATTGTTCACAATACTCTAAATGTGATCGGACCAGAGTCTTATAAAGCCTCAGCAGTAGATCCCTGCTTTAGTATTCTAGTCCTCTCGAAATGAATGCTAACATTGCATTTGTCTTTCCAACTACCAACTCAACGTGCGAGTTAACCTTAACAGAATCCTGAACTAGGATTCACAAGTCCCTCGTGCTTCCGATTTCTCTACCCATTTAGAAACTAGTTTATGCCTCTATTCTTCCTTCCAAAGTGCAAAACATCACGTTTTCCCACAGTGTTCCATCTGCCACTTATTTGCCCACTCTCCCGGCCTGTCCAAGTCCTTCTCCAGCCTTCCCGCCTCCTCAGTATTACCTGTCCCTCCACCCATCTTCGTACATCTCAAGTTTGGAGATGATACGAAGATGCGTGGAGGGACAATGCCCTCAGTTCCTTTTTCTAGATCGATAAATGAAGTGAAAAGTTGTGGACCCAACAACTTGGCTAGGGGCCCAGCTAGTTATGTAGCACAAGTCTCCAGCTACTGCCGGAATGTTGTCAAGACCCAAAATCTTTGCAGTATCCAGTACTTTCCACCATTCCCTGCTATCAAGTGGAGTAAATTAAATTGGCTGAAGACTGGCATCTGTAATGCTGGGTACCTCAGGGAGGAGGCCAAGATGGTAATATCATCAACTTGGCACTTCAGGCTTGAGAGGGTTGCAAATGCTTCAGCCTTATCTTTTGCACTAATGTGCTGGGCTTCACATTGTTGAGGACAAGGATATCTGTGGAGCCTCCTGCTTCAGTTATTGTTTAATTATCCATCATCATTCACAACTGAGTTTCTTTGATCTGTTGGTTGTGGGATTGTTTTGCTTGGTCTATCGCATGCTGCTTTCACTGTCTGGCATGCAAATACTCCTGTGTTGTAGCTTCACCAGGTTGAACCTCATTTTACGGTGTGCCTGGTACTGCACCAGCATACTCTTCTACACACTCTATTGAGCCAGGGTTGATTCCCCAGCTCAATTTGATCTCTTCCCCCCCCCCCCCCCCCCGCAGTTTATTTTATGGGATGTGGGCATTGGTGGCTAGACCACGATAGGCATTTATTGCTCATGCCTACTTGCCCATCAGGAGGTTGTGGGGAGCTGCCTTCTTGAGGTGCGAGTACACCCAATGCTTTTAGGAAGCGAGTTCCAGGATTTTGACCCAGTGACAGTGAAGAAACAGTGATAGATTTCCAAGTCAGGATGGTAAGTGACTTGGAGGGAAACCTCCAAGTGGTGGTAATCCCATGTATCTGCTACTTGTCCTGCTAGATGGTAGTGGGCATGGGTTTGGAAGGTGCTGCCTAAGGAAGTTTGGTTGAGTTCCTGTCGTACATTTTGTAGATGGTGCACATGGCGGCTGTTCAGTGGTCAAGGAATTGATTTGATTTATTATTGCCACATGTATTAGAATACAGTGAAAAATATTGTTTCTTGAGCACTATACAAAGCATGCCGTATATAGAGAATGAAAGGAGAGGATGCAGAAGGTAGTGTTACAGTCACAGGGCGTAGAGAAAGATCAACTTAATGCAAGGTAGGTCCATTCAAAAGTCTGATCTAAATACAATGATGAGAAATTGGACGGGGCATAGGATCTACTGCATTTCAGGAGACAGCAAAGGAAGATGATGCAGGACAAGATACAGTCAGAGGTTAGAAGGAGCTGAAGCAATGGTGAAGGACATGAGGTCAAGAACAGCAATGGAATAGTTTTATTTTATTTGTTCTTTCAAGGGACATAAACATCATTGGATAAACCACAACACTGATTTGATTTTATTATTTTCACATGTATTAACATACAATGAAAAGTATTGTTTCTTGCACATTATACAGACAAAGCATACTGTTCATAGAGAAGGAAACAAGAGAGTGCAGAATGTGGTGTTACAGTTATAGCTAGAGTGTAGAGAAAGAACAACTTAATACGAGGTAGGTCCATTCAAAAATCTGATGGCAGCAGGGAAGAAGCTGTTCTTGAGTCGGTTGGTACGTGTCCTCAGACTTTTGTATCTTTTTCCCAACAAAAGAAGGTGGAAAAGAGTATGTCTGGAGTGCGTGGAGTTCTTAATTATTGAAAGTTTGTGGAAGGGGTAAGCAATCAAATGGGCTGCTGTGTCCTGGATGGTATCAAGCTTCTTGTGTTGTTGGAGCTGTGCTCATCCAGGCAAGTGGACAGTATTCCATTACACTCCTGACTTATGTCTTGTAGATGGTGGACAGGCTTTGGGGAGTCAGGAGGCGAGTTACTAGCCACAGGATTCCTAGCCTTTGACCTTCTCTGGTAGCCACAGTATTTAAGTGGCTAGTCTGGTTTCGTTTCTGATCAATGGTAACCTCCAGGATGTTGATAGTGGAGGCTTCAGCAATGGTAATGCCATTGAATGTCAAGAGGCGATGGTTAGATCGTCTCTTGTTGGAGATGGTCATCGCCTGGCACATGTGTGATGTGAACATTACTTGCCACTTGTCAGCCCAAGCCTAGATATTATCCAGGTCTTGCTGCGTTTGGGCACAGACTGTTTCAGATACTGATAAGTTGTGAATGGTGCTGAACATCAGCGAACATTCCCACATCGGATGATGGAAGATCATTGATGAAGCCGTTGAAGATGTTTGGACCTAGGACACTATCCTGAGGGACTCCTGTAGTAATGCCCTGGAACTGTGATGACTGACCTCCAACCACCATAGTTAAGAAAGCCCACCAATGCCTCTACTTTCTCAGAAGACCAAGGAAATTTGGCATGTCCACTACGATTCTCACCAACTTTTATAGATGCACCATAGAAAGCATTCTTTCTGGTGGTATCACAGCTTGGTATGGCTCCTGCTCTGCCCAAGACTGCCAGAAACTACAACTTTTTTAAAAATTCATTCCTGGGACATGAGTGTCACTGGCTGGCCAACATTTATTGTCCATCCCTCGTTGCCCTTGTTTAGAGGGCAATTGAAAGTCAACCACATTGCTGTGGTTCTGGAGTCACACGTAGGCCAGACTGGGTCAGGACAGCTGATTTCCTTTCCTAAAGGAACATTAGTGAACCAGATGGGTTTTTCTGACAATCGACAATAGTTTCATGGTCATCAGTAGATTCTTAATTCCAGATATTTTTTGTTGAATTCAAATCCCACCCATCCACTGTGGTGGGATTCGAACCTGGGGTCCCAGAACATTAGTTGCGTTTCTGGATTAATAATCTAGCGATAATATCACTAAACCATGGCCTCCCTGTCGTGGATGTAGCCCAATCCATCACGCAAACCAGCCTCCCATCCATGGATTGTCTACTCTTCTCGCTGCCTCGGCAAAGCAGCCAGCATAATTAAGGACTCCACGCACCACGGGTATTCTCTCTTCCACCTTCTTCCGTCGGGAAAAAGATACAAAAGTCTGAGGTCACATACCAACCGACTCAAGAACAGCTTCTTCCCTGCTGCCAGACTTTTGAATGGATCTATCTTGCATTAAGTTGATCTTTCTCTACGCCCTAGCGATGACTGTAACACTACATTCTGCACTCTCATTTCCTTCTCTATGAACGGTATGCTTTGTCTGTGCAAAAAACAATACTTTTCACTGTGACAATAATAAATCAAATCAAACCATCTTCCTTTGTTTCCAATCAGCAGAGGATTTTCCTCCCCTACTCCCATTAACTCCAGTTTTGCTCGGACTCCTTGATGCCACACTCGGTCAAATGTTGCCTTGACATCAAGGCCAATCACTCTCACCTCACCTCTGGCATTCAGCTCTTTTGTCCATGATTGAACTAAGGCTGTAATGAGGTCAGGAGCGGAGTGATCCTGGCAAAACCCAAACTGAGCATCAGTGAGCAAATTATTGCTGAGTAAAGTGTCACTTGATAGCGCTGTTAATAACCCTTTCGATCACTTCACAGATGATCGAGAGTGGGCTGATGAGGCAGTAATTGGGTGGGTTGGATTTGTCCTGTTTCTTCTGTTCAAAATCTATCTGATTTCAATCTTGCAATGAAATGAGAGATGCTTGTAAGCAATTTTCCACATTGCCAAATAGATGCCAGTGTTGTAGCTATACTAGGATAGCTTAGCTAGGGGCATGGCAAGTTCTGGAGCACAAGTCTTTAGTACTAAATGGTAGAATTAGGGATTTGCAGGCCCATGAGGTTACAGGTTGTGGTATTAGATGAGGACTTTGCACCTGCCTTTTGTTAAGGAAGAAGATGCTGTCCAAGTCATCATGAAAGAGCAGCTGGTTAAGGCACCAGATGGGTGTCTTAATAGAGTAGGTATATTTAAGATTGATAAGTTAGAAGTTATGAGACTGATTGGTCAAACATCAAGGCCCACAGCATCTCATAGATGCCCAGGTTTGAGTTGTTAAATACCATTTAGCATGGTGTAGTGCCTCATAACATGATGGTGTGTATCCCCAATGTGAAGGCAGAACTTTATCTCTACAGGATAGGCAATACTGGAATAGATAGATGCATCTGCGACACAGTGACTGGTGAGGACAAGTAGGTCTTTCCCTTTTGTTGGCTTCCTCAGTACCTGTCGCAGACAATCTAGCAACTATGTCCTTTGGGGCTTGGCCAGCTCCGTCAGTAGTAGCGACCGAGCCCAGTCTTTGTGATGGACAATGGGACACACCCCCACCCCCCAAGAATACATTCTGTGCCCTTGCCACCCTCAGTGCTTCTTCTAATTGGTGTTCAACTTTGAGTATTGATTCATCTCCCCTTTTCCAAGCAGGATTGGAAGATTATGCCCAGAGCTTCCACAATTTCCATCTTTAGTTTCCCCAGCATCATCAGATGAATCTGACAGTCCTGATAATTTATTAGTCTTAATAATACCTACTCTATTAAGTTTTAGCCCATCTGGTGTCTCAACCAGCTGCTCTTTCATGATGACTTGGGCAGCATCTTCTTTCTTGATAAAGACAGGTGCAAGGTACTCATCTAATACCTCAGCCATGCCCTGGTCTCCTTTTTGGTCCCAAATCAGCCTCACCTATTTTCGACTTAAATGCCTATGCAAGATTTGTGGATTCCATTTCACATTGGCTGCGCTCGCTTGGTCTCTCATTTCCCCTCTGAATTTTTTTCTATTCAGTCTGGTTCTCGCTTGAATTAGCAAACTAACATTGGTCATATGCACATTTTTCTGCTTCATCTTACTCGTTGCCATGGGAGTTCTGACTTTTGTCGCTCTTTTTTCCTTCCTCCACCCACCTCTTCCACATGGGAATGTACCACATCTGTGGTCAAATCATGTCCTTGTTAAAGGCAACCCATTGTTCAATTACAGTTTTGCCTGTCATTCTTAATTCTGATTTAACTGGGACAGATCTGTTCTCAATCCACTGACACTGGACCTTCACCGAGTAAAGGTTTTTAAAATTTGGGCTGCTCCTTATCATTTTCCAAGCTAAGCTAAACCTTATGATACCAGCATCATTGTTTTCCAAATGTGTCCCTGCTGACACGTCATGCAATTATTCCACCTCAGTTCCCAGATCCAGCAATGCCTCCTTCCTGTTTGAGCTGGTAATGTATTAACCATGAAAATGTTTCATATGATCCTTTGCCCACCATAACATGATCAGCACAGCCTTTTCTTCCTTTTTCCCCCTTATGAAATCATCGAGCTTACCCTTAAAGTCATTTGTCAGTTGTCTCAATTACTCCACATGGACTAAGTTTCATGTTCTAACTATTGTCTAGGTCAAGAAATTTCTCCTGAATTACTTAATGGATTTATTAGTGACCAATTTAGATTTATGGTCCCTATTTTTGGACTCCTCCATAAATGAAAATATTTTGTCTATTATTTCCCCCTATGAAATACGCTCAATTTTAAAGACCTATCTGATCACTTGTCAGTATTTATTTTCCAAGGAAATGCCTGTTCAGTCTTTGCTGGCAGTTCTATCCTTTCAGTTCTGCTACCATCCAGGTAAATAAATAATTTTTCCACCTTCTCTGATGAAATTTGGAGACCAGATGAAGCACAATCCTCCACATGTGCAGTGGACCCAAAGTTTTATCCTCTTTTAACATGATTTCTCTGATGTTGAATTTTATTCCTTGTCAAATGAACCCCAGGGCTTCAATGACGCTTGTTAAATCCCACATTTCCTTATTGTTTAACAGTGACATGAGGTCCAACTATTTTGTGGTCTTCACTAAACCTATATTCATTGCTATTTCAATCAGTAACAATGCCCTTTCCAACACAGGTTTGAGCATTGAATCCAGACTGATAATTTATTGCACTGCTGACGAAGTGCTGCATAATCAATGGTGTCATCTTTAAGTGAGACCTCATGCACAGATCTTGTTTGCTTCATCAAGTGGACACATTAAAGTTCTATTCCAAGATAGCAATGTTGGGTTAGACAAAGAGAGAATTCCCAGCTCATCACATTACGTTAGAAATCATGAAAGGCTTGAACAAACTGGATTTAAGTAAGCACTTTCCCCCCACACACAATTTAAATGCAAACAATCATATTTCAAGATATTAAAGGAAAATAGGAACTGCAGATGAGTTTTTGTAAATTTAAAGAGCAGTAATGATGAGGAACAGATTACAGGCACAAGAAACCTGAATGGGTATCAGGGAGCGATTAGGTAGTCCTGTTAACAAATCAGATTCACCGTTTTTAGAAACGCACCAAAGGAATACTGTGGATGGACGGATTAGAAGATTCAAAGGATCTCTCCTGTCTGAAATGGCTGTAATCCAGAGAACACTGGATACTTTTTTGGCTCTGTGCAAAATTCCTTCTTCACTTAATACCAGAAATAACTTATCTGGCCATTTGTACATTCAGGCTGTGTGCAAAGTAACTGCAGTATTTGCCTATGTGACAATAGATTATTTCTAAAGGCAGTGACTATTAGCTGTAAAGTGTTTTGCGATGACCCAAGGATGTAGTCAGGTGCTAGCTGACTGCAAGATTAATCTGTTACTTATGCTGCAACCAATTGTTCATCCATCTGCGCTCATTAATTCAGATTTCCCTGAGCCACAATTCCCTTCCTCTTTTCTATCAAATGACCATTTAAACCCTTTCCTAATAACCAAAAGAGAAAATGCTGGAAAATCTCAGCAGGTCGGGCAGCACCTGGAAGGAGAGAAAAGAGCTGACGTTTCGATTCCCGATGACTCTTTGTCAAACCTTTGACCAGACCTTCTGAGATTTTCCAGCATTTTCTTTTTTGGTTTCAGATTCCAGCATCTGCAATAATTTGCTTTTATCCTTTCCCAATAATTTCCCTTTCCCGGCTTGGGTCACTGTCTGTGTGGAGTTTGCACGTTCTCCCGTGTCTGCGTGGGTTTCCTCCGGATGCTCCAATTTCTTCCCACAATCTAAAAGATGTGCTGGTTAGGTGCACTGGTCATGCTAAATTCTCTGTGTACCCGAACAGGTGCTGGAGTGTGACGACTATGGGATTTTCACATTAATTTAATTGCAGTGCCAACGTAAGACTACTTGTGACACTAATAAACTAAACCAAACTTAATCAGATTAAGTGCCATCAGTTCACACTACCTGTATGCCTCTAATGAATTATTAAACTCTCAGGTTTTTTTTCAATTTATTGCTCGAGGATAAAACTGAAAAAAGGTGTTGTATAGTGGGCAGCAAGTCATTCGCCAGATTTACACTCAAGCATATGGGTACCATATACCTTAGGAATTTAGGAACAGGAAGTACACCATTCAGCCCATCAAGTCTGCTCTGCCATTTAATTAGATCATGGCTAATTGGGTTCACCGGTTCTGAGGGTAGAGATTTCTCCTCAGAGTCATAGAGTCACATAGCATGGAAACAGGCCCTTTGGCCCAACCGGTCTATGCCCTCCCAACTGGTCCCAATTACCCATGTTTAACACATATTACCCTAAGCCTTTCCCATCCTTGGACTTATCCAAATGCTTTTTAAATGTTATTATTATACCTGGCTTACCACTTTCACTGGCAGCTGATTTCATATATGCTGGGTGAAGTAGTTGCCCCTCAGGCCCCTTTTAAATCTTTCCCATCTCATCTTAAATGTATACCCTCTAGTTTTCAATTCCCGTTCCCTGGGAAAAAGACTATGTGCATTCATCCTGTCTATGTCCCTCATGGCTTTGTACACCTCAATAAGGTCACCTCTCAGGTCATCCCAGTCTTAAATGGTCTGCCCCTTATCCTGGGATTTCCCCCCACCCTGGACACCCACACTTTCCAACCTCTCACCATTTAATTAATATTCTGCCCACCAAGTGAATAACTTAATACTTATTCACATTATATTTCATATTCTGGTCCATTCTTTAGCCTGTCCAAGTCCTCTTGCAGGCCAACTTGTATCCTCCTCACAACTTACGCTGCCATCCAGTTTGATGTTCTTTAATTCAGAAATAAAAATCTTCTTCCTTTCAACTCTTCAAAATACTTCTTGTACTTTTCCAATCTTAACCAACAATACCATCTTATAAATTGCTTAAAGACAGTAACTGAAGGTGAAGTAATCAACATCCTTGACCCTATCAGGTCTCCAGTCATCCAAAAATATTTCCAAAAGGACATTTCATATTGAGCTCAATTATTTCAGCAACCTTTAATGTTCTTCAAACCCAATTCTGCCAAAAATTTAAATTCTGCTCACATGAACTGTAATTAGAAGGAAAATCTTTTTGCTTGCTCGGTAATCCCCTTATCCTCAACCCTGTATTATCAATACTATTTTGCTTAATGATCCTCTGAACTATTCTTATGTTCATTTGAAGCTCCAAATGCACCATCCTTCACATTCATCAATAGCAATGCTCACAAGACAACCTACTGCTCTGAATTCTTTCCCAGTGCTTTAATAATGTGGAAATCCCCCTCTCTCAACTTGAGGAATATTCACAAAGAGAGAACACAAATGCATCCATATAAAATTGCAAAGTTCAGGTAGGAAAATAAAAATCTTCAAATCTACAAACCACTCCTAAAAGTTACCCTCTTTTTAGGTCAAACCAAATAAACAAACTCAGATTAAGTCAGGACAAAGTAAAAGGGGCAGCTCCCCAAAAAGGAGGGGGAACAGCCCGAACAGAAATCAAAGTACAAAGGAAACTTAAAAACATCAAATTAAAATGTGATTATTAGGGTCGATAACGCACCCCAACCCTTGCGGTGCCCAGCGGGCGCGGAAGGCGTCAACCGCACCCATGGACACCACATGCTCCCTCTCCAGGGACACCCGGCTGCGAACGTAGCCGCGGTAGAGGGGCAGTCAGTCAGGATGGACGGCCCCCTCGATCGCCCACTGCCTGGACCGGTAAATGGCACGTTTCGCCAGGCCCAGGAGCAGGTTCACGAGGAGGTCGCCATCCCGACCCTCCCCTCTCCGCACCGGGTGTCCGTAGATCAGGAGCGTGGGACTGAAGTGCAAACAAAACATCAATAAAAGGTTCTTTAGGAAAACATAAAGGGAGTGCAGCCTAAGACACACAACATAGACATGGTCCACGGACTCCACAAGGCCGCAGAAAGGGCAGTCTTCGGAGCCCGTGAACCAGTGAATCCTACGGTTGTGCGGCACTGCTGCATGCATCACCCTCCACCCCAGGTCCCCGACGTAATTGGGGGAGATCCCTCCGTAGAGGGACCTCCAGCGGGGACCTCCGCCGCCCTTCACCAGAGAAACTACACATAACTTGAGGTATGGATTAAACAAAACAGTCACAAAAATAGAGAATTAAACACCAGTTAACATAAAAGGCTGTCAAGATACAATTCACAAAGAAGTTATCATAATATTTCTCCTGCTAAGTACTTTATTCTATTGTCTTTCTGAAAGTGACATCCTTCTAAATGCAAGTCATCACTGGGCTCTCTCTCCTGCAGTTACACTTGTGTTGTATCAACATGGATGTGTAACAAAATACCATTTGCACATTAATGAAGCTACCAAGTCAAGACATAAAAAAGTGACATTCACCGTTCACCATGTCAGGGGCATTTCAATTGCAAAAGTAAAACTACATTAATTTTTTTTAAAAAATGAGTGGCAACATGATCCCACGACAGCCCCGGATATGAAGGGAACAAACAAGACATCACCAACTCATGGGAAAAGGTGCTTTCACTGGCGGATGATGCCCTCTGCAGTTGAAGAGCTAACTCCATCCCTCAATCAGCCGCAAATCAGCGCACTCTGCTGGGTTGCTAGGGAGCAGGAGCTGGGCCCACCGGCTTCCCCCCCCCCCGACCAGTGCTAACGGCAGCTGAAGCACCGCCACCCGGCCCCCGACTGAAGTTGGGGGGGGGGGGGGGGGGGCGGATTTGGCGAAGGAAGCGGCGCCCGGGGTAAGGCCACAGCCTCCTCCGGCTCCCTGGTTGACAGGAGCTTCGCGCACACAGACCTTTTGCCCACCCCCTCACTCGGCGCCAGGGTTAAACGCTCCGCTCACTCACAGGGCAGCGACTCCTGGCTTCGTCGCCGTCAACCGCAGCCGCACTCTTGACCAAGGACCCCCTGCCCACTCACAAGGCCGGCTCTGCCTGGGCGCGCCACCAATCAACCAGACTACACCTCGCGCCAGCAGGTTCGGTTGTCACCGCAACAGGAAGAAGAGCGGGAGAAATACGCATGCGTTAACGGGCCGCCGCCCACTGCCTCCTGGGACTTGTAGTCCAGTAAGAAGTCTCACAACACCAGGTTAAAGTCCAACAGGTTTATTTGGTGCCACAAGTTTTCGGAGCGCTGCCCCTTCATCAGGTGATTGGGAGTTGCGTTCACAAACAGGGCATATATAGACACAAACTCAATTTACAAAATAATGGTTGGAATGCGAGTCTTTACAGGTAATCAAGTCTTAAAGTTACAGACAATGGAGAGAGGGTTAAGCACAGGTTAAAGAGAACTGTCCTGGCTGAAGACAATACACACTTCTTTAACCTGTGCTTGGCCCTCTCTCCACTCACATTGTCTGTACCTTTAAGACTTGATTACCTGTAAAGACTCGCATTCCAACCATTATCTTGTAAATTGAGTTTGTGTCTATATATGCCCTGTTTGTGAACACAGCTCCAACTCACCTGATGAAGGGGCAGTGCTCCGAAAGCTTGTGGCTTGTGCTACCAAATAAACCTGTTGGACTTTAACCTGGTGTTGTGAGACTTCTTACTGTGTTTACCCCAGTCCAATGCCGGCATCTCCACATCATCACTTGTAGTCCATCCAGGACCAAAGCAGGAGGGTGGAATTAAGATTTACTGAGGAAGTTACAGAATGCAAATGAATAAGCAGAAACTCAATAATCTGTGAATTGCGATCTGAACCACAAGCAAATTTGATTTGATTTATTATTGTCACATGTATTAGAATACAGTGAAAATATTGTTTCTTACGCGCTATACAGACAAAGCATGCCAAACATAGAGAAGGAAAGGAGAGGGTGCAGTGTTACAGTCATCGCTAGGGTGTAGAGAAAGATCAACTTAATATGAAGAGATTGACATAATGCATTGTTAAAGAGTTTAAAGGAGTTAGAATAGAGTTTTAGAAGCATAGAACGAGAGTAAAAGATAGAATTAGAGGGTATGGTGGGCACAGCTTGCAAGCAGTCACCTCACTCCTGCGTCATTGGCATAGTGTCAGAACAGAGAAAGTAGCAAGGCTGAAAGACTGGTGTGGGATACAGGGAGGTTTTCATTCATACAAGGGACACTGACATCAGTACTGGAGAGAGAGGGAACAGTTTCATTGGGATGGGTTCTACTTCAGCCAGGATAAGCCTTGACACTTTGAATAATTAAAATGTAGAAACTAAAACAGTTGGGAGGGGTTCAAGATAAATCCAGAGACGAAAGTTAAGATCATAAAGCAGTGTAGTAATTTGAATGAAGATAAATGTAACTAGAAGGGGCAATGATTTCAACAGTAATAGTGCATCAGTGAATAAGGTAAAATCAAGGGAAAATGCTGTCAAGTTAAAAGTAAAGCGGCTTTGTCAGAATATGCAAGAGTAGCTATCACACACACACATGGTTTTATTATGACAAGGTTGGGAATTAAACTTGACATTTCAGAGACACACAAAATGGAATAGAAACAGGATAATAACAGGTGACATAAAGACAATAATGAAGAAGAATCTTAGCTCAGATGATCAGAAAGCAGAACCAGTGTGTGTAGGATTAGAAGTAACAATGGCAAAACACACTAATGGGAGCTTTCTATAAGCCCCCTCCTAACAGTGGCATCCCTATTGTACATAATATGCATCACACATTAAACGAAGCTTGTAACAAAGGCAGTAATCACTACCTTTATACACATTGAACAAACCAAACTCTCAACACTAGTTTAAAGGATAAGTTCCTGAAATGCATTTGAGACAGTATCATATAATAATCATGGAACCATGCAGTGAAAAGGCTGTTTTCAATCTTGTCTTGTGAAATGAGACAAAGTTAATTAGTAATCTTATAGCAAGGAATCCTTTAGGGAAGAGTGATCAGAATATGATAGAATTTTTCAGTTGTATTTTAAAGGATTGTACTTGAATCCAAAACAAGAGTATTAAATGTAAATAAAACTGATTACACGGATATGACAGTTTGCTAAGGTAAATTGAAAAATTAGATTAAAAGGCATGCAGAAATTCAAAGAAATGGCATGGGGGGAAGATGGCACAGTGTTTAGCACTGCTGCCTCACAGTGCCAGGGACCTGGGTTCGATTCCCAGCTTGGGTCTCTGTCTGTGTGGAGTCTGCACATTCTCCCCGTGTCTGCATGGGTTTCCTCCGGGTGCTCCAGTTTCCTCCCACATTCTGAAAGACGTGCTGGTTAGGTGCATTGAGCTGAACAGGTGCCAGAGTGTGGCAACTGGGGGAGTTTCACAGTAACTCCATTGCAGTGTTAATGTAAGCCTTACTTGTGACTAATAAATAAACTTTCCTTTACTTTAGTAAGTGTGAGGATGAGGAGAATTTTAGAAACCAGCAAGGAACAAACAAAAATTGATAAAAAGCAATAAAATAGTGAATGATGGTCAACCAGCAAGAAATATAATAACACATTGCAAGAGTTTCTGCATGTATGTTAAAAGAAAATGAGCAGTGAACGTAAACAGGTATCACATGAGAAATAGTGGGGAACCAAAGCACAAATGACAGTGAGAAATTTAAAGTAATTAATTTTAACAAAGAAAAAGTACTGCAAAAATTAACAGGACTAAAAGCTGAAAAATCCACTGGATCGAATGAGCGATATCCTAGGGTTCCATAGGAGGTTATTTCATTTGTATAATCCTCCAAAATTCTCTTGATTCTGTAAGAGTTCAAATAAATTGGAAGGTAGCAGGTATAACACTGCTATTCAAGAAGGGAAACAACAAGGGACGACAGGCCAATTAGCCTGACATCAGCCGTAGCAGTAATGTAGAAATTGATTACTAAGTGGTAACAGGACACTTAGAAAACTACATTATGATTAGGCAGAGTCAACTTAGTTTTATGAAGAGGAAATTGTGTTTGACAAATACATTAGAATGTTTTGAGAACGTAATGAGCAGATTAGATAAGAGGGATCCACCCTGGCGCAGTGAGTCAGCAGAGGTAACCCCATTGTGCCACCATGCTGCCCAAATGATACTCTAAGGGAAGGAATTTCTCCTCACCTCTGTCTTAAATAGGAGATCATAGAATCAAAGAACTCTAGAATCCCTGCAGTGCAGTAGGAGGCCATTCAGCTGATTGAGTCTGCACCAACTCCACATCTTACCCAGGCCTACACTCCACCCATAACCCTGCGTATTTTTTATCCTGGCTAATCCACTTAACCCACACATCTTGAGGTACTATGGGGAAATTTATCATGGGCAACACGCCTAACCTATAAAGCATAGAATTTTATAGCATGGAGAGAGGCCCTTCGGCCTATCGTGTCTGCACTAGCTATCAAGCAAGTATCTATTTTAATCCCATTTTTCAGCACTTGGCAAATAGCCTTGTTTGCTATGGCATTTCTCTTAATTTTGAACTGTGTCCCTTATTTCTAGGTTCACCACTGGGGGAAATGCACTCTCAACATCCACCCTCAGAAGCCAAATCTCCTCAAAATCTTATATGCTTCAACTGTGGTTCAATGAGGAGTGTAGAACAGCATGCCAGGGGTAGCACAGGGAATACCTAAAGATGAGGTTCCAATCTGGTGGAGCTCCAGCACTGGACTACAAACATGCTGAATAATGGAAGAAGAATAGACAGAGCTAAGCGATCCCAGGACTAAGACTAAACCTCTGCAGTCCTGCCACACCCAGTCATCAATGGTGGTGAATAATTAAACAACTAATGGAAGTATCATTTTCTAATATTTTGGCTGATGAAGGGCACGCAGCTGAAATGCCATGATATCTGCCTTCTCTTTACAGATGCTGATTGATCTGCTATGTATCACCATTCTATTTTTATTTTGTGAATAAAGATCACTTCAGTCAATCTTTTAGAATACAGAATTGAACCCCAGTGAGGGATCAGTGCCTGAGGAGTGGAGAAAATTTGAAATGAAAGGCAAAAGTAAACATAGCTCATTGTACATCATGAGAACAATGCCACATTCCCCACACTCCCAATTATAGTCTCATCTCTCCTTATCTGCTCTGGCCTAAGTGACTCCAGAACCACAGCAACATAGTTACTTTTAACAGCCCTCTGATGTAGCCTAGATTCTGTAAATTGAGTTTGTGTCTCTGTGTGCCCTGTTTGTGAGAATTTCTCCACTCCACCTGACGAAGGGGCAGCGCTCCGAAAGCTAGTGGCATTTGCTACCAAATAAACCTGTTGGACTTTAACCTGGTGTTATTAAATTTCTTACTGTGTTTACCCCAGTCCAACGCCGGCATCTCCACATTGTAGCCTAGCCAGCCAGAGTTATATTAAAAGAAATCGGTGCTGTTTCAAAATCACAGATGCCCTACGCATACAGTCACATATGTAGTTGAGCAAATGAGGTTAACAAATATGCCAAGTGGCAGTATCAAGCTGAAAGAGAATGCTTACATAATTACAAGGGAAAGTGGAAATCCAGAATGCTGGGAGAGCTGTAAAAAACAACCAAGGAAAGAAATAAAGTAACGTGAGGAGCAAAAAGGAATATGAAAGAAAAATGTAATACTGAGGCTAATTGCAAATTATTTTATAAATACGTTAAGAGAAAAGGAAAGCAAATGGGGAATGAGAGCCCATTAATAGGATGCAAGCAAGATAGGAATAGATAATAAGGAAAGACTAAATTTGTTAAATAAGTATTTTAAATCATTTGATAGTGGGGAAAAGGGACATAATGCCAGTGGTACAAGAGAACTTAGCATTAAATCTAAGAGAGGAACTTTGTAAATTTAGCTTGAGTTTGAGAAAAAAGTAATGAAAAACATAATCAGACTTAATTAATTTTCCTAAAATAATAATTTTTCCAAACATAATCCAGCATATATTTGGAACATTTATTAACCCTTTCACTTCTGTTATATCAATTTTATTTTACAGCATATAAAACGACTAGTTTTGTTCTCTTTTGCGGAAAGGAAGATAAAACTTAAATCATATTCGTTTCCCAACAGTGTGTCATATTGCAACATTTTGGCTTTTTTTTTTGGCATATTAATTAAATAATTAAATCATTGTATACTGAATAAAGTCATAAATTATACCACAAATAATTCAATATTTAGGAAACAAAAAGGTGGCCAATAATATTTACAAATATATAGTTTACATACACTATAGTCATAGAATCCCTATAGTTCAGAAGGAGGCTATTCGACCCATCAGGTCAACACCGGCTCTCTGACAGAGCATCTTAACCAGGCGAATTCCTGCCCTTCCCCATAACTCTATGCATTTACCCCACTAGTCCCCCTAACCTATACATCTTTGGACACTAAGGGGCAATTTAACATGGCCAATCCACCTAACCTGCACATCTTTGCAGTGTGAGAGGAAACTGGCGTACCCGGGGGAAACCCATGCCGACATGGGGAGAACATGCAAATACCACACAGACAGTCACCTGAGGCCGGAATTGAACTTGGGTCCTTGGTGCTGTGAGACAACAGTGCTAACCATTGTGCACGCATAGTTGCAGAAACCGCGGGCAGAATTTTACGACCTCATCACGTCCATTTTGCGGCAGGAAAAAGTCATAAAATCGGGCATGATGTGACTAGCGGAATGGTGCCCATTTTTGTGCCCATTCCTCGCCTGCGGCAGGTGTGAGTCCTCGCCTGCAGCAGGCCCCCGCGTGTCAGAGGCCTCGGATATTCCTTCCTCCACCTGATGTAAATCAGCGGATGTGTCGTGTGCACCAGAGAGTGACCTAGGTGCCTCACCACTAATTTGACCCACAGATGTGAGAGTCTCTGGGATGGTGAATTACAAGGTGGAAGCTGATGCAAAACTGATGCCGGCCACGAAGCTCCCTTCATCCCGCTTTCTCTGAGCAGTCTTCCGAGCTGTCAGGGGCAGGATGGGTGGGAGCAGCAGTGGGGGCCAAATGGCCCCGACATGTCGGGGTCCCTTCCTGCAACACCTGACATAAAGTTAAGTGCAAGGGAGGGAGAGGAATCTGGGCTGCATGCAACGTACTTGAGATATCTCCGAGTGGAGGATTGGCAGGTGCTCACTTCTCTGCCCCAGCCCGACCATACTGTCACTAATGGTCCGCATCCCATTCTCTCCCGCAAGCTCCAGTACCTGCTCCTCAAAGAGGGTGAGGACCCGAATGTAGGGCACACCACCCTTGTTTTTGCCCTCTCCCAGCGATTATAGGCATTCTTCTCCTGTGGGTACAGAAGGACCATAAATAAGACCATAAAACATAGGAGCAGAATTAGGCCACTCAGCCCATCGAGTCTGCTCCGCCATTCAATCATGGCTGATATTTTTCTCATCCTCATTCTCCTGCCTTTTCCCCATAACCCCTGACCCACTTATTAATCAAGAACTTTTCTATCTCTGTCTTAAAGACACTCAATAACCTGGCCTCCACAGCCTTCTGCGGCAAAGAGTTCCACAGATTCACCACTCTCTGGCTGAAGAAATTCCTCCTCATCTCTGTTTAAAAGGATCATCCCATCAGCCTGAGGTTGTGCCCTCTGGTTCTAGTTTTTCCTACTAGTGGAAACATCCTCTCCATGTCCACTCTATCCAGGCCTCGCAGTATCCTGTAAGTTTCAATAAGATTCCCCCTCATCCTTCTAAACTCCAATGAGTACAGACCCAGACTCCTCAACCATTTCTCATTCAACAAGCTCTTCATTCCAGGGATCATTCTTGTGAAACTCCTCTGGACTGTTTCTAAGGCCAGCACAGCCTTCCTTAGATATGGGGCCCAAACTGCTCACAATACTCCAAATGAGGTCTGACCAGAGCCTTATACAGCCTCAGAAGTACATCCCTGCTCTTGTATTCTAGCCCTCTCAAAATAAATGCTAACATGCAATTTGTCTTCCTAACTGCCGACTGAACCTGCACGTTAACCTTAAGAGAATCTTGAACAATGACTCCCAAGTCCCTTTGTATTTTTGATTTCCTAAGCATTTTCCAATTTAGAAAATAGTCTGTGCCGCCATTCCTCCTTCCAAAGTGCAGAACCTCACACTTTTCCACATTGTATTCCATCTGCCACTTCGTTGCCCACTCTCCTAACCTATCCAAGTCCTTCTGCAGCCCTACTGCTTCCTCAATACTACCTGTCCCTCTACATATCTTTGTATCATGTAAAATCTGATAGCATGAGTCCTGGACTGTATCAGGGGGTGGCCTTCAGAGGGCAAGGATTGTGATACTCTTGGGCGGGAGGAGAGAGGGGCTTGGGGGTCAGAGGCTGGAAGCATGCAGGGTGCTGGGTGTGGGAGGATCTGGGGATCGTTTAGGAGGAAGATGCTAAATGAGGTTAAAAACTCACCCTTGCTGCCCAGAGTTGGTCATTCAGTTTTTTGCGGCACTGCTTCCCGGTGCTCATGGCCAGTGCCCGGGCACTAACACATGCTGCCACCGTCTCATAGGCTGCATTTGCCTCCCTTCCCCGGGACAGCATCCTGCCGGGGGGAAGAGGGTGTCTCGCTTTGCTTCCACTGCCTCCAGCAACCTGGTCAGATCAGCATCAGAAAAATGGGGAGCTGTCTTCCTGGAGACCATTTCTTCCTGCACTGCCTGCCTACCTGTCCATCCTTGGGGTTTTTAAGGAAGTGTTAGGGCAGTTTGGGTGAGTCACGCGCCCAGTAGAGCATTCCAGCAAGTTTAATGACGTTTGCCCTCTTACCATGGAGAGGAAGCCAAGTCATCACTTGCAGGTGTGCTGATGGAGGGGGCGGGGGGTGGATTTGTGCCTCTGTGATGATTGGGTGCAGGGGAGAGAGAGGGTTATGTCAGTCAGCCATCAGGGTCAGGGAGGGTGTTAAGGGGGCCATGTGCAAAGGGTCGGGGGGTGTCTGCACTGTCTGTGGGGGGAGGGGGAGGCTGGATCTGGCCCGGGGGTGTTCTGTCAGGACAGCTGCTTTTTTTTACCTTTTTCTGCACATGCGCAGTTTGTGGCTCCAATCTAAGCTGCTGCTGTCTGGCGATTTAAGCCCTGCTCACTGCCTCTCGTGGCTAGAAACGATCTAGCCCATTTTTTCAAAGACTGAGTGCATAAGACTCGGCGTGAAAACCTGTCCGAAAAACGGATTAGGAACTCTCCCATTTTCACACTAGATGGGCACTGAGAAACAATCTCATAAAATTCTGCCCAAGTCTGGTTAATTAAGTTTCTAGTCAATGGTGATGCCCTAGGATGCTAATACTAGGAAATTCAGCCATGATAATCATATGGAATATCAAGGGGAAGTAGTTTGACTTTCTTACTGAGATGGTTATTAACTGTGTGGCACAAATGTTACTTGTCATCTATCAGCTGAAGCTTGAACGTTATGCAGGTCATTTTGAATGTGACCATGAATTGCTTGAATATCTGAGGGGTTGTCTTGTTTGTACTTCAAGACGAAAGCAACAATGTTCATCATCTGGGATTTACTGTAGTGTTCCTGTGAGTACGCAGTTAACTGCTAAGGCCAATCAGTGCCTTGGAGGATATCACAGGTGATTGAGTTTTGAACAAGTTGCTGGGATTTCCTCTCCTTGTGTTTTCCCTCTGCCTCAGATGTGTGATTCTTTTGAAGATGACATCACCCATTTTTATTTGGCTGTGCCAGGTGCAGCAATTCTGGGCGAGTTTATCCCAGGACTTGATGTCAAGATCAAAACTCCTCAGTGAAGCCTACAGAACGTCCTTGTAGCTCTTTCTTTGGTCACCATGAGAACACAACCCAGGCTCAAGTTCTCCATTGGAAATTTGCTTTGATAAGTAACAATACCAGCACAATTCATTTGTGACTGATCAGTAGATTGATTCCAAAGATTAGGGGTTTGTTTTATGAAGAGAGATTGGGCAGTTTAGGCTATAATCCCTGTAGTTTAGAAGGATGAAAGGTGATCTAACTGAAGTGTACAAGATGATAGGGGGGATTGACAAAGTGGTCGTAGAGGGGATGTTTTCTCTTGTAGGGCAATCTGGAACAAGAAATTATAGTTTTAGGATAGAGGTGGCAGATTCAAAACAAAGTTGAAGAGAAATTACTTCTCTCAAAGGGTCATGTGTCAGTGGAATTCACTATGACCAGAACATGATGGATGCGGGACATTGAGTGAACTTAAGGAAGAGTTGGATAGATGTTTAATCAGTAATGGCTTGAGGTGCTGTGGTGAACGGGTGGTAAAGTGGAGTTGAGGCCGAGATGAGACTGGCTATAATCATATTAACTGGCGGAGCAGGCTCAAGAGGCTAAATTGTCTACTCCACTAGTAGTTCTTTTGATTCTTATGACTGTCTCAATATGGCATGGATGCTTAACATGCCAACTCGGGTGAGAACTTCAGTGTCTGGTATTTTGTCCTGTCTTCTGACTTTCAGAAGCTTCCAAAGGCAGCTCAAGTGAAAGTGGTTGGGTTTCTTGGCATGACACTGGTACACAGTCCATGTCTTGCATGCTGAGAGTAGAGTGGGCAAGGCTCTTGCTCTATAGACTTTGTTTGGAACCCATACTTACTCCTCTTCCTTTACAGACTGATGTTTGAGGCTGTAATGTCCTAACTATGTTCAGGGTTGGGGTTTTAACAGAAAAATAAAGTTTAAATGCCATTATCGGGCTCGGCCTGATCGCATCTCCCACCCTGCCAGGAGTATTTCACTTCAGTAGGGTTTAGAGTAGCTCCCCACATGCGGGGAACTTGCGGGAGACCCCAGGGGGTTGGGCAGTGGGAGGGTGGTGCCCCCTGGGCATGGGCACCTTGGGAGTGCCAGCCTGTGCTCCCAGCACCGCCCAAGGGACAAAGTGCCCATGCCCAGGGGGCACCTTGGCACTGCCCAGTGGGCATTGGGCAGTGCCAAGAGGGTAGGGCCGATTGTGGGCAGGGCCTAGAGGGCAATTGGTGGGGGTGGGGGTCCCACTGCCACTCTGCATGGGGATCGATCTGGGCTGGAGGGAGGGCTGGAGGGGCTGCTCTGCCGGCGGATGGTCTGCCTCCCGTCAGAAGTTGGTCTGCTCCAGAACTCTGCGTATGCGCAGTGGCCCTGATCTTTCAGTCTCCTTGTTTGCTGCCCAGCTTGATCACTGGCCAGCCTGGGACCCCCACAGTGCTGCCCCTCCCAACACCACCATGACCCGATCGCGGCCCCCACGACAATTCCTGAGCCAGTCCCGACCCACCCCCCTATCCCGGAGCGCCCTGATTTCCAGTCCCCCTCCCCTAGCAGTGGCGATACCCCCCACTACAGCAGAACCCCCCCCCCCGCTGACCCCGCTCAGCATTCAGATCTGCAAAACAATCGATGATTCTTGCACTGCTTTTCAGGGGGACTTTAGGGAAACTTCCAGACACTCAATTTCAGTATCTCGAGCTACTTAGAGCAGCCTATATTCACTTTCAGCTGTGCACTGGCTCTGGACAGTAGAGAGCTGTGCTCTTCGTTACACAAGCAGTTGATCCTTCTTTTTCACCAAAACCAAAGCCAATCTTTAAACACAGTTTTTCAGACATGGATTTTCAAAGCCAAAACCTCAATTTTTTTGCACAATCCACTAGGGTCAGGAGGTTTCCAGCTTTGTTAGAACTGCTTAATTATCTTTTTTTGTAAAAGAATGTTCTTTCCAGGAATAGCAATCAGAGTGCTTGCATTAACACTTGCAGTGACAGTGCCTTTTAAAACACAAATCCTTTCAGAATATTCTTAGTCCTTGTAGTTGTTTTGTGATTGAAATGTTCATGACAATACTAATTTCCACCTCATTGGCAAATGTCTCAGTGAAAGGTGGCTCGTTCCCAATGCAGGTTAATGTTCAGTGAAATGATTGGAAAGTGTTGTCACTTGAAATTGGGTGTGGCTGAAAAGAGAGACATACTGCTGAAGTTTTTCATCTTGCACTCATTAGGACAAGCCCAAGAATGCCAAATTGCAAACAATCACGACAACTTATACTACAGGAGACAAGGGTGCTGATCGATGGCAAGTACACAATGACTGGCGAAGGTGTTGGGCTAGGGCCACGGTCCAATGAATTTACCTGATGGTCTCCCCATGTAGCATTGGGTACTTCAGAAATCAGCAAAGTGCTTGTGGATGTGGGAAATGACTCATAATTGAACATTTAAGTGGCCACTTAATTGACAGCATACCAGCATGATGGGCCTGGGTTGGCCGTGCCAGCGAGTGAATTGTCCAAGCAGGAGAATGATGATGACTTGTCATGAGGCACACTGTGATGCAGCCCCAATGCTACTGAAGTCTGACTCCTGCCTGTCCTTTGACTGCACACAGACATCCGGGCCCATGTCCGAGTGAGGGGCGGGGGTCTTGGCTGGAAGCAACATAGACTTCATGCAGTGTGCAGAGCTGTGTTAACACCTGCTGAACTCCCTTGATCAGGGAAACAGCTGCCAGGTGCTTGTAACTATTGGTGGGGCCTGGGACGGGATGTCCGTGGTAAACCACTGAGCCTTCCCAGCTGAAAGGTGGCAGGGTGGAGGGTGCAATGTTAGTAACATTAGGAGGATTTGACCTTGAATGCTAGAATCCCCCAGAGGTCTTTCAGCGGGCAGAAAGAATGCTGACCACATGACCTCGGCCCAGCGGTGACACACAACCAAAGGATCCCCAGCCCAGTCCAAGCACCCCCTCAAAGCCCCTGCACCCATCGGGGCACCCCACCCTACCCCGCACCACACCACACCATGGCATGTCAGCACCTGCACCTGCCCTCTTGCACCCGTGAGGTATGGGACATCAGCGGTACTCATCCCCTTGGTCTCCCTCACAACTGCTGCACTGGAACTACACTTTATAGAAGCAGTAATTCACACCCGTGTGATGTCACGCCGGAGCGGTGGGTGCATTCCGGGAGCGGGGGTGTGCCGAATTCATTAATGAGATTGAAGCGCAGTCAAGCTCATGCTAATCAGCCTTGCACCCTTTCAGGGTGAGAATGGACACAAACTGGTTAAGGGGTCGGGAGAATTGCAAACTGTTTGGCGCTGGGCGTGAAACGGATTGTTAGGCTCACGCGCTATTTTCCAGGATTGGTGCAATCTACTAACGGTGCAGTGAAGTCGGGGAATCACCCTCCGAGGTTGTGTAACTTGTGTTAAACTTTGATCGAGCACCGCCAGGTTATGCAGGGGGCTGCTGGCATTCTCTGAGGTTGATTTTAACACATCCTTCCTAACGAATCCTGGTTTCCCTTCCACGCTTCCCTCCAGATGTTTAATATGGAACAATGTGGTCTAAACATCCGTGGAAGTGGGCGATGCTGAGAAATCTCTGCAGTGAGGTCTGGGGGAATGTGTTGTGAGTGCCGATTTAAAAATAGGACGTTGTATAGAAATGTAATGAGCTAAGCAATCACTTTGGTCTAGAATGAGCAAGAATACTCCCTGACGTTTAATGTCAAGGCGAAAAACAAAATCCGTCAGTGTGCAGCGATTTCGCCGGGTCATTTTGAAATCACACCTAAATCAATCCAGGATTACAACTGGGCGTGAACAGTGAAACAAAAGTGAAAAGAATAAGCAGCATCCAAACAGTTTTGGAAATGAACTTCAAGAATCTATTCCCGGGATAAAAGGTTTGTCTTTTCCAGTTGAAAGATGAGGATCTTATTTTTAAGTGTTGTCGCCATGGCTTTCATTTCACCAGCGGGTAAGATATCAAAGTCCTGTTTCGTGGCCACTGGAAACTCTAAACTAACACCAGCTTGTGGATCACTAATTCCGCCTTCTGCCTCATCTTCCTGGCAGAAAACTTTTCAACTCCCTGCCGTTTTGCATGCATTTAGTTTTTAATGATGAATTGTCGAAACGTTTTCAGTTAACTGTACTTGTGATCCTAATTTTTATTTGATTTCTCCCCATACCACAGGGCAATGTTGTGTTATGATTCTCAAGTTCCCATTTTTTAAACTCAAAATACACCATTCTGACCCTGCGTGCTCACTCTGCTGCAAACTACATTCAGTGGACAGTCTCCTAATCCGCGTAATTCTTTCCAAAGATATCACATGTGTGGAACTCCTTACCCCAGTAAATCTTTCCTTCCTGCTGCACTCCCCATGCTTCTAAAACCAAACTTGAGGCCACTAAATAACTACTTCCTGATTTACTTCATTTCTTTACAGCCTCGACTGTGTACTGCGTTACAGACCTGGGCACTTCTCAATTATTCTCTCTAGGAACATAACTGCATGAAACGCAGGAAGGGAAAATGTTGAAGCCAGATATGTATTTAAAGAACGTGAGTCCTTCTTTGTAATTCTCGAGTCCACTCAAAATAAAGATCCTGACATGTTTAAGGCCATAATACAGCACTGGCCTCTCAGTTGGGAGTGGGAATGGAGGGATACAAAAGAATGGTCTAGTTTGGACCAGGGAGCGGCGCGGCTTGGAGGGCCGAAGGGCCTGTTCCTGTGCTGCATTCTTCTTTGTTCTTTGTCCACTTATGTTCATCAGACTTTGTTATGGATTTTTCTGTTATCGTGGTACTTATGTGAAGAATAGACAAGGCCACCTGAAAAGCTGACAAAGCTGGCACCATAAGACCTAGGAGCAGAATTAGGCCACTCGGCCCATCGAATCTGCTCAATCATGGCTGATATTTTTCTCATCCCCATTCTCCTGCCTTTTTCCCATAATCCCTGATCCCCATGCAGCACTGGCACGTCAGGACAACTGCTGCATGTTTGATGGATCATCTCCTTCAAAAGGATGGCACCAGAGCGAGGCAACTTCTTGCGAGCTGTCCCTAGCATACCCTCTAATTCTATCTTTTACTCTGGTTCTATGCTTTTAAAACTAACTCTTTTAAACTCTAACAGCGCTCTATTTCAATCTCTTACAGATTTGGCTGATCTTTCTCTACACCCCAGCTATGACTGTAACACTACATTCTGCACCCTCTCCTTTCCTTCTCTCCTACGTACTCTATGAATGATATGCTTTGTCTGTATAGCGTGCAAGATACAATACTTTTCACTGTATCCCAATACATGTGACAATAATAAATCAAGTCAAATCAAATCAAATCCTCTGTAATCAGAGGGAATATTTAACTTTTCCATGGTTTCTATCTTGTCCAGAATCTCAAACGTAGTAATTCATTCTTGACCTTTGTACTGAAAAACTAAGCCCTGAAATATGAGAATTGAATTGTTACAAATAACAGAACCAGTTTTCGTTAAGAGACCGCCTCTCTCCCCGTAACATACACACAGTGGTAACATTGTCCTTTCGATTATTCTTATGAGTTTCATTATTGCTTTAAAGCTCTGACCATCCTCTTATGTATTTTTTGGTGTGCAAACAGACTGTAATTTGTGATGGATAACCACTAGCCGGTCGTAACTGGCAACAAAAAAATCTATCTTTCATTATCAGGTTTCCAAGATTATGCCCGGTAATAAAATTGTCGATCTGCTGTTCCTTCAATCAGACTTTGCAGTTGACACATAGACACTATCTGATTTTGTAGCAAATAATCTGCAGTAACACATATTTCTTTCTGACTCCCTCCTGAATGAACACATAGTGAGCCACTCTGCTTAATTTGTTTTTTACTTCCTAAATTCTGTTGTGAAAATTTATAGCTATAGTCCATTCTGTTTTATAACTATTGAGTTTTTGCTCATTGTACAATTCCATCAAGAAAACATACAGGAAGAATAAATCTTTGGGGGAAAACAACAATTAGAAATTTAGAAAACCATGTCACAACACTCCAAGAATATTTATCCATTTTCTGTCTTTACCAACCATAATTAATCAGATTCGAATCTGGGCCACAAAGCTAAACTGAACCTAGAATCTGACATGGTCCGGCCATGTTTAAGGCAAAGTTAAGAATGCACAGGGTTATGGGTACCAATGAGTTCCTCATTCGGAGAGCCGGTGGAGACGCAATGGGCCATGAGGCCCCTTTCTGTGCTGTAACAGTTCTGTCCTTCTGTAATGTAACTGGTAACATTTCAGATATTTGATTTGTGACTTTAAATATAATGACCAGTTTTTAAAGAAGGATACTTCCTTTATCCTGTGAATATGTCTTACAATTATACAAATCAAACCACTGCTATCCCTCCAATAGGGCAAGTGGGAATGTAAAGGGTTGCTTTATGTAAGAATAATTTCTGGATTAACTATTAGTAACCCAGACAAAGGCATTCAAGTTGGAATATTGTATGTTCTCTGGATAAATAGTGATTGGTATTTATCCACTTTCAGTAGTGTTCTGTGGTGCACGTGGTATGTTTGTGCAGGCCTAACATGAGCTGGATGCTGACTAAGACCATTTCACCCCACATCAACAAGGTGACTTAATCCCATCTTCAAAAGAATGGCCCTGAATTCCTTCCAGATGCATTCCATATTCCATCACCTTAAGCAGATTGGGTTAGGACTCTCACACAAGTATGATAGGATGGGGGACCTAACCATCCATTGTGTCGGGTGGCTTTAGTTACAGAATGGTGCCTCTTAAAGGAGTCTTCACAGTGCTCAGTAGGTTAACAGCATGTCCTTGTAACTATATACATATTTCCAGTGAAGGGTACTAGCAAGGAGATATCTCCAGGTCAAGGTTTTTACACGCTTCTGCTTAAAACCACAACTGACCCTAGATCTGGATCCTGTGCCTTTTTACATCATTATTTGGGCAGTACTGTTTTCAGTCCCTGTATGTGCCAGACCCTTATACTGCACCTCACCCCAAACCTTATCCAACTTATATGAAGTGACATTAGTTTACTTCATGGCTTACATTGTTATCTGTCTCATGCATTTACAATGTTGTTACTGCATTGTTGCTATTACGAGTGCAATATACTCACTACCCCACCTTTCCCCTTCAAATTCTTCAATTTACAGGTTCTGGCAGTGTGGAGGCTTCATAACCCTTCCATATCTTGTTCGCTGTTCTGTCAGAGAAGTGGTAGGCTCTTTTATTTCTGGTTCTTGCTGTTGGCTTGGAGGTTGGACTAGCATTCGGGTATCTTCCCCAATAGTTATCCACTGTGCATTGGAAGTGGCAGGTGCAGGGAGAAGTCGAAAAACCCTTCCTGTTCTGTCTGACTGTGCCAATCTGGTAAGATCAGGGTTGATCCTTAGTCCGTCCAAGGACAATTTCTTCTCTCCTAAAGTCCGGAATCCAGATCTTGTCACCCTAGTTGCAGCTGTGACAAGTGTCTGGTGCAGTGCCTTCTGTTGTATGCAGAAGCTTCTTGTTAAGTTGTGCCAGGTCAATGCAAATGTGGGGGAGCCATTGGTCTTTTAGACTGTGGCCATTCCAGAGCACCAGACTGTAGGTTGTGTGATTGGGGAGACGACTCCCATATTCATTATCTCATCCAACTGCTGCTGTATTTTCTTCATGAGAGGGTGGGGACTTTTCATGAAGTGTAAAGACACACTGATTAGCATTTTCTCTGAGGCCCTTTTGGTTGACCACATCAATGCTCCGCAGGAGGTTTAGTTTGATATAAGCATTGAGGCTTAATAGACAATAAGTGTTGTTTGGATTGTTTTGGCCTTATACATCCGAGTTGCCGGCAATGTGCCCTGGATTGGCATTCAGATTCCTCCTGCCTTGTAAAGTGGAGTGTCCATTATTCGAAGCTAGAGGTCTTTGAGCCATGGTTCCTTATCTGAGAGCGCTGGAACCTGAATGTAATTTAAAATTTGTTAGATGACTACTTACAAGGATGTCAGCACTCCAAAATGAAGAACCAGAATCCTTGACCTCACCCGAGAAGCTTGGCTATATCTCTTCTGGGTTATCGGTCTCAGGCTCTTGGGGGGTGACTTTTGGGTTGTATGTTCCTGTGGCTTTGATTTGCACAGTTTGCCAAAGTCCCTTTCAGTTACTGGAAGCATTGGGCTATACTCGCAGGGCACTGATCTCTGCTGTGAGGGTGCTTCGCTCCACAGTGTTGTCAAGGCCTCTCTGCTAGATGGTTTAGGAATTTCTTTCCCTAATTTGGATTATCCCTGTGTCATTGTAACCTGATAAGCTGGACTGAGGGTTGGCTTCAGTTAAACATTTTATTCTCTCCTCTTAAGATTGTCCTGTGTTGCTCATGTAACTTAGAATGTTTAGCTAATTAGATTATCTTGTCTAGGGTTGCATCATCTTTAGTTTGTAGATTTGCAGACGTTTTGTTGAAGTCTTAAGCAATGCTATCACCTAAAAATCTTTCCCTCCAAAGACCCCAATTTCTGACTTGTCTGGGCCTTGGGTTAGTCCAAATTGAGTTGAAAGTGAAAGCAAAATACTGCAGATGCTGTAAATTTGAAATAAAAACAGAAAATGCTGGCATAACGCAGCAGGTCTTTGCGCCACACAAATGCCAGGCAATGACCATCACCAATAAGAGGCACTCTAACCACCATCCCTTAACATTCAAGGTGTTACTATCACTGAATCCTCCACTGTCAACATTCTAGGGTTGCCATTGACCAGAAACTCAGCTGGACTCACCACATAAACACAGTGGCTGCTCAGAGCAGGTCAGAGGTTATGAATGCTGCATCCAGCAACTCACCTCCTGACTCCTCAAAGCCTATCCACTACCTACAAGGCACAGTCAGGAGTGTGATGGAATACTCCTCACTTGCCTGGATGGGTGCAGTTCCAACAACACTTAAGAAGCTTGACACCATCCAGGACAAAGCAGCCCGCTTGATTGGCACCATATACACAAACATCTACTCCCTCCACCACCGACGCTCAGTAGCAGCAGTGTGTGCTATCTACAAGATGCCCCATTGCAGCAATTCACCAAAGATACTTAGACAGCAGCTTCCAAACCCACGACACTTCCAACTTGAAGGACAAGGGCAACAGATCCATGGGAATACCACCATCTGCAAGCTCCCCTCCAAGCCACTCACCATCCTGACTTGGAAATATATCGCTGTTCCTTCGCAGTCGCTGGATCAAACTTTTGATATTCCCTCCCTATTGGCATTGTGGGTCAATCCACAGCACATGGACTGCAGCGTTCAAGAGGGCAGCTCACCACCACCTTCTCAAGGGCAACTACGGATGGGCAATAAATGCTGACCTGCCAGCGATGTCCATGTCCCATGAATGAATAAAAAAAAATCTGGCATCATTTGTGGAGAGAGAAACAGAGTTACCATTTGAAGTCTGAATGACTCTTCTTTACAGCTGTGAAAAATTGCTCAGGCAAGTTTAATTTTTTTAATGATTTACTTGAAAGTTAGGAGGAGCAGGAGTAATTCTCCAAATCCCACAAGAAAACCTTGTGCCTCCTCTGCCCATACCTTTCCTCTTTTTCCCTTGACTGTCAACACATGGACCATTCCCATGGCAGCAGTATCCGACCACTTGAAATCGCACTGTGGCACACACTGACCACCACTTCACCATTACTGCTGGGTTCAGGTGGGAGCCCATATTCAAATATGACAATGAGAATGGATCAGGACCTAAATCATCCTGAGTGCTTCCTTCTAACTCTAGATGCCACACTCCCAACTGAGTTAAAATAAGGGCGATTGACCTGTCCCAACTATGTTTTAATTGCTATTATTGAAAGATACTACTGTGTACTTTGCCTGTATTTTGTTGTATATATGTATGAACATGTAAGAATAGCATTGTTTTTGGCACAGAGGTTGGCACTGCTGCCTCACAGCGCCAGGGACTGGTTCAATTCCTGGCTTGGGTCACTGTCTGTGTGGAGTTTGTATATTCTCCCTGTGTCTGCATGGGTTTCCTCCGGGTGCTCCAGTCTGAAGGACGTGCTGGTTAGGTGCATTGACCCGAACAGGCGCTGGAATGTGGCGACTAGGGGAATTTCATAGTAACTTCATTGCAGTGTTAATGTAAGCCGTACTTGTGACTAATAAATAAACTTTACTTTAAATTTTCTTTCTTTATTTGAATACAAATTAAATAGGTTCTCTTTCTGCCCAAGGTTTAATTAATGTAATTTGTCTTTCCTTTGTGTTCATTCTCTGCTGATTCAGGTTCACTTTCTATATGCACTCATCACACATTTGTTTGGCTTCTTTGTTGCCTTCATGTTTCTTTGTTTAAATGTGAACATAGAAGTCACCTATTTTTCACATCATATTTGCCCTCAACTCTCTACCTTTCTCTAATCTCACTATCCCAACCTCTCTGACTCTCATTTACACCCCACCCTATTTACATACTAGCCCACAAACAAGGGCGGGGGGGTGGGGGGGGTGATTCTCCCATCACGACATACACATTTTTTGGCGGGTCAGTTGGGAGATGCGCGTGTCGGCCATTTTGCAGGTTCCCCCCAAGCTTTTACGCATCTCCCAACCAGAAAAAAATGGCGCTGCTGGGACCATGCTGAAAACTGATGTGCCGCTGATTTGCATCACTTACCATACCTTAGCGTGCCATTATCGGGATCGACACGGCAGTCTCCGCCTGGCATGAGGAGGTAGGTGCGGCTAGCGGAGAGCAGGGGATGTTGCAGGCAGGCCCTGGAGATGTTTGGTGTTCCTCCTGCTGTCTTCAGGTACTGGCCTATGGATCAGTGATATCTGGGGTGGGGGAAACTTCTATTTTCTCAGAGCTCTCTGGGTGAGGGTCCGTGAAGGAGTCCTGCTCAGCCTTCCCCTTGAGGGCAGTGCTGTAGCTCAGTGTGGGAGGCTCCCTCAAGGAGTCCTACTCAACCTTCCCCGCCAGGGCACTGTGCAGCGGCATTGTCTTGCCGCGGGGTGTGGTCAGGGACTCCACTGAGTGCTGGTGTTCCGGAGTGGGGGAGGAGTGCACCATGTGCTGACTGAACCAGATGAAGCAGCTGCTGCTCCAGGCCGGGGTGCAGAGGTTCAGACATGGATTGCATGGAATCTGCTGTCACTGGGCACACATCTGGTGCTGATTTGCAGTCTGTCCCTGCCCTGTGACACAGAGCAGCAACACATGCCTGTAACGGATGCTGCAGTTGCACACAAAGCAATGGCTCAAGGGTGCGCAGTGCCCATGGCTGTACACCAACCTGCATAATCTGTGCCAGCATTTGTCATGATGGGAATCTCACACAACCCTAATCGGGCCCCGCATGGCATCATGAATTGCGTGGTGTCATCAGCACCCAAGTGAGGGATTGGACTGGTGCTGGGTCTATGCAGCCAATGATAATAATCCATCATTCTATGCTCTTTCCAAACCCCACTGTGCAGATGGATCTCGGACTGATCGATTTGGAGCTGCCATTATGGTGGTGGCGGAGGAGGAGGTAGTTCAGGAGGTGGTGGGCGTGGAGAGACCAGCGCTGGAGCAGCCAATACCAGTTCCTCAGGAAGGAGGGCAGGGGCTGCCGCTGAGGGCCAGGAGGTGGGTGAGCAGGCTCCCGAGAGGGTGCACAGAAGGTGGAGGGTGCCGAGGCCAAGGAGGTACAGGCCCCACAATTTATTCCAGACCCTCTCAGAGGAGATGTGCCGTTGCTAGTTGCGGCTGTCCAAGACCACGGTGTGGCACCTTTGTGAAGTGCTTGCACACCTGGCACCTCAGGGGAGGGGTGGCCACCCACTCCCTGTGGATGTGAAGGTGATGGATGCCCAGAGTTTTTACACCTCTGGCTCATTTCAGGCACCCAATAGCGACCTAGTTGGGATCTCCCAGGCCTCCATGAACAGATGTGTGCAGCAGGTCACAGGTGCCCTGTATGCCCGGGCAGGACAGTACATAAATTTCGATGTGGGCTGTGCACAACAGGAGGCCCGGACTCTCGGCTTCGTTTCCATTGCCGGGATTCCCAATGTCCAGGGAGCAGTGGACGGGACACACATCGCCTTGTGGGCCCCACATGCAGGGCCGCAGCAATTTGTGAACAGGAAGGGGTTCCACTCCCTAAACGTTCAAATTGTCTGTGACCATCTCATGCGGATCATGCAGGTCGATGACAGCTTTGTGCTCCGGCAGTCGGACATCCCTGGGCTCTTTGAAGACCAGCCCAGGCTCCCGGGATGGCTACTGGGCGACAAGGGTTACCCGCCACAGTCATGGCTGATGATGCCTGTGCGGAGACCCCAGACCGAGGCGGAGACCCCCTAGAACGAGGCCCATGCATCCACTCGTTCCATCGGAGAGCAGTGCATCGGCCTGCTAAAAATACAGTTCCACTACTTGGACCACTCTGGGGGGCCCTCCATTATGACCCTGTGCATGCTTCACGCATCATCATCATTTGCTGTGCTCTTCACAACATCGTCCAGCAGTGGGGAGACCAGCTGGAGCAGGAGGATGAGCAGGAAGAGGAGGAGCAGGAGGAGGACGAGGAGCAGCGAGGGGGCAAGGTGGACATCCCATCATATGAGGAGCCGGAGGAAAGAGGGCGAGCAGCAATGGCAGGTGTCTGGCAGGGAAGGGCAGCGAGGGATACCTTGATTGAAGCCCGCTTCACCGAGCTGGTGCAGTGCAGTGAGTGGGGTGCAACTATCACACATCCACCACACCCCAGGAGCAAGTGCAGCCGCTATTTCCCCTCCAAACCGACCTGGGCCCTCAAACCACCACATCGCCCTTCCCCAGCCTCTCTCATCCCACCACCCTATCCCCCAGAAACATCCAAACCTGTTAATGTGCCTGGGCCGGCAATGGTTGCGAGTCTTGATCGAAGGTTGGAGGATGATGATGCTGCTGTTGTGCACACTGGGATCCTGCCCCTGGTGCCACTCGAGTCTGACTCCTACCTGTACTCCGAATGCACGCTGCCACCCTGGCCCACGTAGCTGTAAGGATTGGGAACACATACATTTTGGCCAATCAGTGGCAGTGGGGGGTGGGGGGGGGGGGGGGGGGCGGTGGTGTGGGGGTCACTTGCACCAAGGGTCTGGTGGATGTTGGGAAAGATAGGGCAGGCATTCTGTAACACGTGAACTGAGCCTCACAAGGCACAATAAACAGCACCTCTATGTTTGGGGAACGGTGGGGGGGCAGTGATTAGAGACACATTAGTCACAGCTGTGAGGTGCAAGTAAACGTTTATTGTGTTCTTAACGTCAGTGATGAATAAACCCTGACTACTTAGTGCCCTCTTAGTGAACTACAACTTTCTAACTTTGTGCGGTCTACTGTTTCTTCCAGGTGTTATCCCAGAATGCACATTGGAGGTGGAAGTGTCCAGCTGTGATGCACGCCCCGTTGCCTGTGATGCCCTTGGTGGATGTCCCCTGGGTGTCCGGGACTTGGAGGGCCCTGGCTGACTTGCAGATGGCACTGTTTCGATGCCACTGTGTTCATCTAGTTGGCCCTGAGATGCCCCGGTGTGAGGAAGGGGGAATCGGAAGGTCTCGAGATGTCTGGGATCTACTGGGTGGAAGGCCCCAGCATGGGCTCGAGCTCTTAGTCTTCCCTTGGGGTGCCCAAAGGCCCTGGGGACACTCCATGGAACACCAGGGTAGCTGGACTGAGCTCCAGACGCTCCGGCGTCACCTGGCTCTGCCAGTTCTGGAGGCCCAGATGCGTCTGCCCCATGATTTGTGATCCCGATGTGTGTGTGCGTGTGTGTGAGCAGGGGGGGGTGGGGAGGGGCAGCGATGTCTCTTTGGGGAAGGGGGGGCAGCGATGCCTGTAAGGGGAGGGGGCAGCTATATCTGTATGGAGAAGTGGGGCCAACGATGTGTCTTTGGGGAAGGGGCGCAGCGATGTCTGTATGAGAAGGGGGCAACGATGTCTGTATGGGGAGGGGGCCAGCAATGTCTGTATGGGGAGGGGGCAGCAATGGTTGTACGTGGGGCAGTGATGTCCATATGGGGAGGAGGAGGCAGAGATGTCTCTATGGGGAGGGGGCAGCGATGTCTGTATGGGGAGGGGGCCAGTGATGTCTGTGGGGGAGTTGTGGGGGCCAGCGATGTGTGTGGGGGTGTTGTGGGGGGCAGCGATGAGGCCAGCGATGTCTGTGGGGGTTAGATGGCAGTGATCTGGATGCTGAGAGGTCTTTTCAGTGATCTCCCACAGATGTGCGCATGCGCGGGTTCTTGCTCATCCTGCCGATTTCAGGCTCTTTGGCGTGAATAGGCCCCGTCCCCTGAGCGTTTAATGATATTCACGATTGTGACCTCTGAATTGCTCAGAGTGGGGAGATTCGGGTCTGAACTCCCACTGAAAAAACAATTGTGATCTAGACCAGTTTTCCCGCCAATTCAGCACTTTTGGGAGAACCGCCCCCAAGGTTTCAGTTCTGCAGTTACATCAGCGGTGTAAGATCCCCCAAGAATTTCCTAGCTTTTACCCAATGGATTCTTGAAGCTCAACTTCTTACTTCTGACTCCTGATAATCAGACAATTAACGTCACAGAAGAATAATGTAGAGCTCAATTATGGGGGCGGACAGCATGCTCTCACCTATTACCACCCCTGCCCCCGATGTTGCGGGGGGGGTGGGGGGATGTGGATGGGAAGGTGGTGCAATGAACGCCCACCCCATTTTATGGGCCCCCCCCTCCCTCCCCTGTGGGAAACATGTCCATCGTGGGGATACATAAAATTCAGCCCATAGAATGTATCAGGACTGCATATCTTACCACAGGATCT
This sequence comes from Mustelus asterias, assembly GCF_964213995.1. Lineage (NCBI taxonomy): Eukaryota > Metazoa > Chordata > Chondrichthyes > Carcharhiniformes > Triakidae > Mustelus > Mustelus asterias. The sequence goes on from NC_135804.1 coordinate 113,683,733, forward strand.
GGGCAACACTGCAAAAATGCAAGCAAACACTGCCAATAGCTGACATGCCACAAAATATAAGCTTTCCTCTCCTTATCTCTATTACAGGAGTGTGGAGTTCTGCATGACTGATGAGTTATGGATACACTTTATGGCACTTGAACAGTTCGAAATTAGCATAATACTGCTTAAAACATTGGGAATAAGTTCTTCCCTTAAGTAATTCAGAAAGATCCCGTGTGACACTTTTGGATTCACGTAGTTATTTACAAATTCATTGGTGAAAGCAACTTGCAGTTATCTTAGCTCACACTTCTTTGGCATGAGAGAGTAATGAAGACTTTTTTGAGAACTGTTTCTTGTTGTAAATGTTTGATTTGAGACCAGCGTTATGTACAATATACCGTATCCTTCACATTTCTTTGAAAAGCAGCTTTTGTATTTTAGATTATATCCTTGAAACATCAGAGTGGCTGCCAAACAGATCGTTCACATCTATTAAATTCGGCACATAGAAAGTTGCAAAGCAACCGCCAGTTCGTTGATTATTAGGATTGTGGATGTTGTCCAATTGAATTTAATACTGCACTTTCAAGGAAGTTTCCAATTGAAGTTTTTTTAAAATCCTGGTTTACTAGACTTTCATATGTTACTTAAATTATTTACAGGGAAAAAGGCTGCTTCATTTGACATACTGGGAAATCATAGAAACCCTACAGTACAGAAAGAGGCCATTCGGCCCATCGAGTCTGCACCGACCACAATCCCACCCAGGCCCTACCCCCATATCCCTACATATGTTACCCACTAATCCCTCTAACCTACGCATTTCAGGACACTAAGGGGCAATTTTAGCACGGCCAATCAACCTAACCCGCACATCTTTGGACTGTGGGAGGAAACCGGAGCACCCAGAGGAAACCCACACAGACACGGGGAGAATGTGCAAACTCCACACAGACAGTGACCCAAGCCGGGAATCGAACCCAGGACCCTGGAGCTGTGAAGCAGCAGTGCTAACCACTGTGCTACCGTGCCGCCCACGTCAAGGACAAATAACAAAAATGCGATCCAAGCAACTGTAATAACTTCCTGACTCAAAATACTGTATCTTATTTTTAAAACTACCATATAAATTCGCTAAATGATTCAAAAATAAAATGTGCTAGATGTTTTAAATCAATTGTAAAAGGACCAAAAATGGTTATGATTTGGAATGCACTGCCTGAAAAAGTGGAGGAAGAGGATTCAAGTCAACATAAAAAGTGCTCACTTTCAACCTTTTGCATTTGTTATGTTTTGTCTAAAGGATAAGGTTCCTTGCTGCATGGAGATTAGTCACAAAGGGTGCACACATAGGCCTGAATTTTTAGGCCTGGCGGGGGGAGTGCGATCGGCAGGCTGGAAGCGGATGTGATCTCTACTCCTGTCTGCATCTGGCTCCTGGCATTTTATGGTGGCCGGCCAACTAACTATTGGCCAGCTTGAAATGCACGCTGAGGCTCACTGCTGCTGGTGGGGGTGCAAAGAGTGTGGGTGCTGGGACCAATAAGGGTGAGGGGAGGTGACTGAAAGGAGATCCCTGAAAGGCTGCAAATTCTAGAGCTTCAGGGAGATGCCTTGAATGTCACCTTTTTGAACATATCCCTTCAGTTATCGTTTTGTCACTGTCTCCAGGATGTCACTGATGCCCAGAGCCCATGGCAGGCATGACTGAAATGATTGGAGAAAGCCTGCCCCTCCCTGTTTTTCCGATGAGTGGCTGAGGGTATTGCTGGAGGCAGTAGGTGACCGACACCATCATTGGCGAACATCCCCACTTCTGACACCACCAGCTAGAGGAGGCCACCACATGTGACAAAGAAGGCCTGGACGGAGGTGGCATGATAAGCAGGCATGGCGTTGTTTGCAGCACCTGGATCCAGCTCAATGACCTTCTGTGCTCTGCCAGGTTGAGTATTGAGCCCAGCTGGAACCTTGGGTAGATGCCTTTGTTGGTGGCAGCACATGTTTTTAAAAAATTTATTCGTGGGACATGGGCGCCGCTGGCTGGCCAGCAATTATTGCCCATCCCTAGTTGCCCTTGAGAAGGTGGTGGTGAGCCGCCTTCTTGAATCGCTGCAGTCCATGTGCTGTGGGTTGACCCACAATGCTGTTAGGGAGGGAATTCCAGGATTTTGACCCAGTGACAGTGAAGGAATGGCATTATATTTCCAGGTCAGGATGGTGAGTGGCTTGGAGGAGAACTTGCAGGTGGTGGTATTCCCATGTATCTGATGCTTGTCCTTCTAGATGGTAGTGGGCATGGTTTGGAAGGTGCTGCTGAAGGAACCTTGATGAGTTCCTGCAGTACATCTTGTAGGTGGTATACATGGCTTCAGTGATGAAGGGATTGTAAGTTTTTGGAAGGGGTAGCAATCAAGTGGGCTGCTTTGTCCTGGATGGTGTCAAGCTTCTTGAGTGTTTTTGGAGCTGCACCCATCCAGTCAAGTGGAGAGTATTCCATTATACTCTTGACTTGTGCCTTGTAGATGGTGGACAGGCTTTGGGGAGTCAGGAGGTGAGTTACTCGCTGCAGTATTTCTAGCCTCTGACATGCCCTTGTAGCCACTGTGTTTATGTGGTGAGTCCAGTTGAGTTTCTGGTCAATGGTAACCCCAAGGATATTGACAATGGGGGATACAGTGATGGTAACACCATTAAATGTCAAGGTGTGGTGGTTAGAGTGCCTCTTATTGGTGATGGCATTTGTGTGGCGTGAATGTTACTTGCCACTTGTTGGCCCAAGCCTGGATATTGTCCAGATTTTATTGCATTTGAAAATGAACTGCTTCAGTAACTGAGGAGTCACGAATGGTGCTGAACGTTGAGCAATCATTGGTGAACATCCCCACTTCTGACCTTCTGACGGAGGGAAGGTGATGATGGTTGGGCCTAGGATGCTACCCAGAGGGACTCCTGCAGAGGTGTCCTGGAGTTGAGATGACTGACCCTCCACAACCACAACCATCTTCCTATGGACCAGGTATGATTCCAAACAGCTGAGAGTTTGCACCCTGACACCCATTGATTCCAGTTTTGCTAGGGCTCTTTGATGCCACACTCGGTCAAGTGTAGCCTTAATGTCAAGAACTATCTCTCTCACCTCACCTCTGGAATTCAGCTCTTTTGTTCATGTTTGAATCAAGGCTGTAATGAGGTCAGGAGCTGAGTGACCCTGGCGAAACCCAAACTGGGCATCACTGAGCAGGCTATTGCTGAGCAGGTGCTGCTTGACAGCACTGTTGATGGCCCCTTCCATCATTTTACTGATGATCGAGGGTAGACTGATTGGGTGGTAAATGGTCGGGTTGGATTTGTCCTGTATTTTGTGTACAGGGTATACCTGGGCAATTTTCCACATTGCCGGGTAGATGCCAGTATTGTAACTGTACTGGAAGAGCTTGGCTAGGGGAGTGGCAAGTTCTGGAGCATAAGTCCTTCTAGATGGTAGTGGGCATGATTTGGAAGGTGCTGCCGAAGGAACCTTGGTGAGTTCCTGCAGCACATCTTGTAGGTGGTACACACAGCTGCCACTGTTCAGTGGTGGAGGGATTGTAAGTTTGTGGAAGGGGTAGCAATCAAGTGGGCTGCTTTATCCTGGATGGTATTATAGCCGGAATGTTATCAGGGCCCATTGCCTTTGCAGTACCCAGTGCCATTTCTTGATATCACGTGAAGTGAATTGAATTGGCAGGAGACTAACATTTGAGATGCTGGGTACCACTGGATGAGGCTGAAATGGATCATCCACTTGACACTTCTGGCTGAAGATTACTGCGAATGTTGATGCTCAAGGTTGTGAAATGTAGAGCCTAATGTGGCAGATAATCCTGTGCCCTGATAACCACGGCTGGCATATATGTCCGGGTGAAGTGCGACAATGTGAATGGCAACTGAACCTGTGGACGGAATTTAATGAGGGTTTGGCAGAGTGTCACTTCTGGAGAGAAAACTGATGTGGAACTCTCCAGATCCACTGGCCAGTTTTTTCTCCAGATCTTGTCCCTTTAACTACCAAAAAAAGAGTGGGCGTGATTTGCGCTGTCACTCTGGCAAGGTGGGGGCCAGGAACCATCTCAACTGAGTTAAAAGGCAGCCCGATCACTGGAAAAAATTTAATCTCTCCCCACCCCTCCCTTCCACCATGGAGGTACCTGTGGCAACCCACCTTATAATCCCTGGCATCGCTCCCCCCGATCATTACCGGCATCCCCATCGCTCTTTGTGTCTGCTTTCTCTCCCATAATTAATTTTTGAAAACTCCCTAAGTTTGGGGAAGTTACCATTAGATTGGAAGCCAGCAAACATAACTCCATTATTCAAAAAAGGAGGGAGGCAGAAAACGGAAAACTACAGGCCAGTTAGCCTAACACTTGTCATAGGGAAAATGTTAGAAGCTATTCTTAAAGAAGTTATCGCAGGGCACTTGGATAAGCTCAAGATAATCAGGCAGAGTCAACATGGTTTTGTGAAAGGGAAATCATGTTTAATCAACTTATTCGGGTTCTATGAGGAAGTAACTTGTTCTGTGGATAAAGGAGAACTGGTGGATGTACTGTACTGAGATTTCCAGAAGGCATTTGCTAAAGCACCACATCAAAGGTTATTGTGGAAAATAAAAGCTCATGCTATAGGAGGTAACATACTGGCATGGATAGAAGACTGGCTTGATAACAGGAAGCAGAGAATTAGTATAAATGAGTCTTTTCAGGTTGGCAAAATGTAATGAGTGGTTTGTCACAGAAATCAGTTCTGGGACCTCAATTGTTTACAATTTATATAAATGATTTGCATGATGGGATTGAAGGGACAGTTGCCAAATTTGTTGATGACACAAAGATAGGTAGGAAAGTAAGTTGTGAAGAAGGCAGAAGGAGGGTACAAAAATGATCTTGATATTTAAGGAATGAAAGCCCTTTCTACTGAGAGAGGCATTGGGCTCCCCAGCTGGCACGTTTATGGGCACATGTGTACAATTATTGGCTGCCAACATATAAGGAAATCCTTCAATTGCAGCAAAGCTCCTGAAAGTGTGAGTCCTTTGGAACAGAGGATTTGTGACCAACTTGATACAGCTGTGGACAGTGGTTTGTAAGACACAACAGAGATCTCCTACTGACCCCTGGAAAGACAGTAAGAGTTTTAACAACACCAGGTTAAAGTCCAACAGGTTTATTTGGTAGCAAATACCATTAGCTTTTGGAGTGCTGCTCCTTCGTCAGATGGAGTGGAAATCTGCTCTCAAACAGGGCACAGAAACACAAAATCAAGTTACAGAATACTGATTAGAATGCGAATCTCTACAGCCAACCAGGTCTTAAAGATACAGACAACGTGAGTGGAGGGAGCATTAAGCACAGGTTAAAGAGATGTGTATTGTCTCCAGACAGTATAATATAGACAATACACATCTCTTTAACCTGTGCTTAATGCTCCCTCCACTCACATTGTCTGTATCTTTAAGACCTGGTTGGCTGTAGAGATTCGCATTCTAATCAGTATTCTGTAACTTGATTTTGTGTCTCTGTGCCCCGTTTGAGAGCAGATATCCACTCCATCTGACAAAGGAGCAGCGCTCCGAAAGCTAACGGCATTTGCTACCAAATAAACCTGTTGGACTTTAACCTGGTGTTGTTAAAACTCTTACTGTGTTTACCCCAGTCCAACGCCGGCATCTCCACACCCTGGAAAGAACCAGAGGCATAGAAGTTGGGGATCACTGTAACCTTCAGAGCCACAGATATAGGGTGGACATCTTCATCACTGAACTTCTGGCATGTCCAGATAGCAAGATAGTTACCTGCACACCAATAATGGCAACCTAGGCTAGTGAGTGGACTACATGAGTGGCCCTCCTTCATCTCAGTGGGCTGCAAGATTGAAATCAGGCTTGTTCACTAACCATGACCCATTGCATAAAATTAAATACACGCTGAATATTTCATAACGAGTTATAGGGAATACTTAATCATTTATATATTAATAGAATTATCATTTTCAAATGGTAAAAAACAAAAGAAAATTTACACTTTAAATGCATAGCTCTCACAGTCAATTTTGTGAGCAATCAGCATGCACCTCACTTCACTTGCCCTTGCTTTGTGTGTATATCACTTCAGTCATACCAATAGGAACAAAACTATGCGGATGGAAGTCAGTGGAATTGGCAACATTGCGTGCAGGCAACAGTCCATAAAACGTGTTGTAGGCCGCATTCTGAATCCAGGTGGGGTGCATGTGGCCCCCGAGCGGCAGGTTGCCCACCACTGCTGCACACTCTACTCACTGGGTAATGGCGCCTTCTCCAGGCCATTCTGCCTTACAATTCCTGCTGGTCCACCACCCCTTCTGGTTCCGCCTCTTGGTTTATAGGCCTATTCTGTGATTGTGCCTGCAGGTAACTGGCCTCCTCTCCCTTCTGGCCCGCTTCGGAGGAGGTCCTCCAGCAGAGTGCACCATCCCCATTTGTCTGGATGGTTGCACAGGTTTCTGCACTGCAGGGGCCTGTCGGCAGAATGCCTCTGCAAAGGCCTAAAAATCAGAGAGTTCTCCAAAATACTGAAAGAAATGCCAGAAATGATCTCTATGCCATCTCCTAACAACTGACAGCGAAATCCCTAATTCCTCACCTTGCCAACATTCTGTGGGCTTGTTATCCTACCTTGATGTAGAATGTTTCAAGCATGTGAAGGCTGCCTGACCAATTGACGCTTGCACCGAGCTGTGAATTGCTCTTTGAATGGCCCTAATTGGCCCTTTAATTGTTGGCAGGTGCAGTTCCAACTTCCACAGGTGCCCACTGACCGAAATATCCTCCTGATACCACTGCATCCATTTTGCAACCATTCATGTTTACGTCACACCTGCTTTGGCAAAACAACATTCTAGCCATGAATCTGCTCCTGGGTGGCCCACTAACTTATACAAAAAAAGCTCAGACTGGACTCACTCAGATTGTTAGAAATATTCATGTAAAGCTTTTTATTGCTCACCAGCAATCCAATGCAGTCCAGGAATATTTATAATTTGGCTTTTACTGAGCTGGAGTCAATGTAGCCAAAGCGATGTGAGATTCTCTTTGGCTGTGATTTCCAAGTAATATGGCCACTCTGTCTCAACATAGTTCTGAAGTCACTTCACGTTGATGCAAAAAGACAACAGAACTGAACATTTGAAGACGATTTTTTTGCTTCATTTAACAGCAAGGGTATCTGACAGATATTCACATACCTGAAGTATCTTATTACACACGCACACACCAAAAGTAGATTTAATTAAAAAGCACAAAATTTTTAAAGAACAATTTTTGTTTTATTATTTATTTTTCTTACTTGGGATTAAATTCTCAAAAGATTACAGCAATATGTTAAACTTTGCAATGTCAATATGCATGTTGTAATTTAATAATGATTGACCTGCTTGGTGCAACAATGATAAAAGATGTCCCTGGGTTTTTGATTTAGACGTGTGAATCTTTGAATAACAATTTCATGCAAGCATCTTATTCACATGCTCAGATGACGCGCTTTGAATAAATCTGAAACCAGTGCCATTAGCTCTTTTACATTTTCTTGAAAATCCAGGCCAGGAATTAATCAGTAGGGGGTGCTATAAACCTATAAGCTGCAAGTGAGATAAACATTCCCTCTACCTCGGTATATCTTGCTGAGAAAGTCACACATTTATAGTTAATACAGCAGATGGCCATTTCTCTGAGGATTCTAGGTTATTACACAAATGATGCAGGTTAAACACATTTCTCTTGTAATCTCAATTTCCAGTCAGAACACTAACAGTGAGTATTTCATATCCCTCACTTTGAAGTGCACATTTCCACCGTCGATAGAATGCCTAAAATGAGTTCGGCAAGATCTCACAAACGATAACATTACAATGGCTCAAGGATTATCACATTAGTATATTTCCATTTGTTTCTTCCTATTGTTTGAAAACCTTCCTTTTTTCATGAACTATTCTTTTTCAAATAAATATAGTTCTCCTGCTCTAGATTCTTACTTTATTTGTGTTCGCTCATTCTGTTATTGTGAGAGAGATTTCCAGAATGGTTAAATTGAAAGCTTATTCCGCGATAACAATGATCAGACATTGGTTGTATTGTTGCACAGATATACCTAATATCCCATTGGAACAGTGAAATATTTGATTGTTGTTCCAAGAACCTTGTGTATTTTTGGCCAACATGAATGTGGAATGGAATGAGATAGATTGACACACTGACTGGAATCTTTCCGGCTTTGAAAATACTCTTTTATTGAGGCTGAACTGGATTCCATTTGTTTGTGAGTTCGGCCTGCCTGCAAGGTCTTCCCAGAGGTGGACTCTTAATTGTTCACTTTTGGGAGCCCCATCCAATTAAAGATAGTGAGCGGGTGGGTTCCTGAAGCTTCAGACTCTCTGGTTAGGCTTGCAGCTCTGTAAGGATGGCAGCCCCATCAGGAAAGGTGGCCGCTGCTCAGTTGGCCAGGAGAGTGCTAATCCCGGAGGTGTGCAACAAAATTAAAGATGGCCGAAGCTGGTAGATACCGGATGGGAAATCCCTTAGACAGATTTTTTGGGGCTGAGGCTTTGACTTTTCTGTTCGCACAGCAGCCCTGTCAATGGGACATTGGGCTTTCAATGGCCACCTGACCTGCCGCTTGGATTCCACCTCCACTTAGGTGCTAGTTTTTGAACTTAGTGGAAAACAGCACTACCACCAGGAGGATCCAGACAGAGTCCTTCCCATCCCCCCCGTTATCTGCATAATTTCACATTTTTGGCTACCTATCATTGCCAGGTTAGTTGCTTCCATTATTCTCCCTCTTCTGGCAGGATCACTCAGAACCAGGAATGCATCGGGCTGCCGACACAACTTCAACCTTTCCTTTATTTCCCTCTCAGTCCCATCTCATAACCCACCTCTGTGAGTTCCATACGATTCTGCCCACCAAATTTAGACATTTAGGTTAATTTCTCATTTCTGGAAAGAAAGACTCAGTTGGTCTTGTAGATCATCAGGTGAGAGATAAAGAAAATCTTGGCTGGGATACTGAAAGGAATGAAATTGCTTGGGAAGGATGGAGGCTCTATCCCAGAACAAGCTCATTGCAATTTGAAGGGAAGACACATCTTGGTCCCAACTGAATTTCCAGCCTTAATGTTACATTCCCACTGGACATATGCTGGGAACTTGTCAAAACATCCATCGATCTGCATTCAAACAGACACAAAACATTTCAATAATAGGAAGACTATACAAGTGGATTAATGCAATCAATTCGAAGGTAGCATTTAGAGTAAAAGGTGCATACATTTGAATTTCAATCTGTTCCAACAGACTATAAGAACACCATATTTATCATGGAATCACAGAATTGTTACAGTGCAGGTGGTCTTTTTGCCCATTGTGTCTGTAATGACTCTCCAAACGAGCACATGGTTTAGTGCCATTCCCCTGCCTTTTCCCCGTACCGTTGCCCATTGTTTCTATTCAAGTAATCATTTCATGCTCTCTTGAATGCCTTGATTGAACCTCCCTCCCCCACACTTCCAGGCAGTGCATTCCAGGCCCAAACGACTCGTTGTGAGAAAAGGTTTTTTGTCACATCACATTTTCTTCCTTTGTCAGTCAGTTTAAATCTGTGCCCTCTCATTTCTGATCACTTGTGGACAGTAATTTACTCCTATCTTTTAAGATCAAATTTACTACTTTATGAAACCTTTTTTGGCTTCACATTTGACCCTTCTTGTGGAGTCAATCTGCTTGCTTTATTCTGAAATTAGGCAAGCAATGAATTGTTCAGGTGCTAGTCATACATACAAGAAAGAAGCAAACTAACCCTTTCAAACTTGCCCACAAGCAATGGGTTTAATCCCATGGCAGAAACTCATTTAGACAGAATTGAATGGCCCCGTTATGGAGTGGGCAGGGCTGAAAAATGCAGCAAGCCATCAGCAATCTATTGGCTTTGGCGAGACTGGAAAATCATGCTGGTAGGGGAGGCTGTAAAATGTTGTGTTTTACATCTTTTAATGATTGACTGCAGCCTCACAGCACCAGGGACCCGGGTTCGATTCCCGGATTGGGTCACTGTCTGCGGAGGCTGCACGTTTTCCCCGTGTCTGCGTGGGTTTCCTCCAGGTGCTCCGGTTTCCTCTCACAGTCCGAAATACGTGCTGCTAAAGTGCATTGGCCATGCTAAATTCTCCCTCAGTGTGCCCAACAGGCACTGGAGTGTGGCGACTATGGGATTTTCACAGTAATTTCATTGCAGTGTTAATGTAAGCCTACTTGTGACACTAATAAATACATGTTCAACGGTAAAACAATTGACAGCTTTATTTGGCTGTGGGAGATATCTATTGTTGCAGTTTAAACTTTAATAGAAGGAAAGGTGAGTGGAGGCCTCCAGCAGTTCTTCATTTTCTTTTGATTCATTTATATATCAGTGAGCAGCTGTACATTGTGAGTAAATTGAGCATAACATACAAGTTTTGCAATGGTTATGAGACCATGTTCAGTATAGTTGAGAGTGAACGAAGAGTTACATATTTAATTGAAATCAGTTGCTTGCATTTAAGCTCTGATTTCAACAAAGCTAATACTTAGTTGAGAGTCTGTATTGCCAGTTGTCCAAAAGAATGTTAAATTCTGTTCTGACAGTCACAACCTGAAACATGAACCCTGTCTCTCTCTCTCTCTGCAGATGCTGCCAGGCCTGCTGAGTACTTTCAACGTTTTCTGTTTTTATTTCAGTATTCCAGTAAACGCTGTATGATTTTGGATTTGTGTTAAATTCTTCTATTATTCAAAGGATGGATGGGTGTGAAAAAGGTCCTGTTACTTGCAGTGAGCAAATTATAGTAAAAGGATCTGTTTAATCTTGGTGTCTAAGATCAAACATTAGTTCATAGGGAACACAAGGACTAGTTCTTGTTGCTATATCTGGTGAAGCACTAGTAGCCAGTTACATTTACAAAAGGAAATTAATAATGACGGTGCATTTACTGTAAGTATATATAAAACAAAGCACTGTTATCAAGAAATGCTGGGAGTGAGACTCCTTCAGGCACTGCTTTCATCCACCGAGGATGCCTTAACCAGGAGGCCTGAAGCTGGTTCCAAATTAGGCTTTGAGTCTCACTAATACTGAGATTCGGGCTCCAATGATAGCCATTGCATGAACTGGTGGCACCTTTCACGCAACTACAGCCAGCTGATCCACTTAAAAGAAATGAAAGTCAAGCTCTTAGTCTTGCAGCAGGGAACCAGAGCTGTAAATCCCTGGGGTGAAGCAGTAGCTGGGGATGAGTGGCAATTGGGATATCATGGAGTTGGAGAAGCACTCATATTCCTCTGAGCACCACAATGACCTGTAAAAGAAAATGTATAAGAACTAACGGCCTCAACTTAGGCAAGAGCAGCTGTGGCAGAGATCGACAGGCCAGCTCTTAGAATCACAGAATCTACAGTGCAGAAGGAGGCCATTTGGCCCATCAAGCCCACAGCAACAACAATCCCACCCAGGCCCTATCCCCGTAACCCCACATATTTACTTTCCTAATCCCCCTGACAGAATATATCATGGCCAATGAACCTAACCCGCACATCTTTGGATTGTGGGAGGAAACCCAAGCAGGCAAGGGGAGAATGTGCAATCTCCACACAGTCACCCGAGACTGGAATTGAACCCGGGTCCCTGGCGCTGTGAGGCAGCAGTATGCTCGCCACCATGCCACTGCTTCAATATCCAAATTCTCAGTGGGGATCTAATACCTGCTTTAGGTGGCTACCCAGAACTTCTACTGGGAAAACCCAATTCAATTCATTCATATTTCAGGCTTCCTTTGGCGGGACATTGATTCCCCAAAATTGACCCTCATTGCATGACTTGCATGAAAACATTGCAGTAAACTTCAACAATTATAACATCTTGTCTTATAGCATCTGGTGTACTGAGCAGCATTTCTCTGGGAAACAATGGTAGCAATAAGCTTCAGGTTGTTGAGAAGACAGCTGGTGATGGCCAAACTACTTTTTAATGCTACACAATATTGACTGCAAAATCTGTAGAAGCCATGTTATTTAATAATTCCCCTGAAATGGGTGAATGAATGATTGCAAGAAAAATCAAAAATCATTGCAAGCCTGTTAAAATAGTTCTGTGAACATATTTATGATATTTTTCTAATTGAACTTATCCTAACATATCCTTCCCTAGATTATATCACCTTGTGAATAGTAAAACCAGGTGGATGGATGGGTGATCTGCATTCCTGTGGCATTGTATCACTAGAAGAATTGGAAAGAGATTGTGACATTAATACTGGGGACAATTCTCTCAGCCTGCCGCGCTGCTCTTGCAGAGCAGTGGGCTGGGAGACATCAACAGAGGCCTTTCAGCAGAGGCGTGGAGCTGATTTAAATATTGAAATCCTCATTTGAATTTCCTTAACGAGCCCAGGACTGAAGTCTGAAGACTGAATGGGGAACTGGTGGCTGACCCTGCTGGAGGGAACAGAGGCCATGGAGGACTCCCCAGGAGGTTGGGGGTAAGGGGGGTGTGCCCCTGGGCATTTCCAGCCTGGCATTGCCAGCCTGGCCCCCGGCACTACCCAAGGGGCAAAGTGGCAGTGCCCAAGGGCACTTTAGCAGTGCCCACTGGGCATTGGGCAGTGCCAGTGGAGGGGAGGATCAGGGAGACCGGTGCTGGTGGGGTGGGGGAGTGGAGACATCGGTCCAGGAGGTCAGCGATCGGGGGGGAGTTGGCGGGGCAGCGATGCCGACCAGCGAATGGGAGGCCAGCAGTGCGGGGCCACTGCGCATGTGCCGATCTCGGCGCTGACAGATCAGCGCATGTGCAGTAGCCCACTCAGTGCTATGCTGCCAGCCTCTCCAGCGGGAATAGGTCCCGCCCACAGATTTTCAATGTGAATCTCGCTAGGGCACTCTGCAGTGCTTAGAGTGTGGGAGATTCATTTTGAAAATCCCGCTAAAAAAATCAGCGGGAGTTACTCCAGTTTTCTCACACATCGGCACCTAGAATTCTTTTGGGAGAATCGCCTCTCATTGTCTTGCACCTTTCAAAACGTCTACACACATCAATATTTAGCCACAGCCTTTGTGAAGGGTAGCTTTTTAAAGAAACAGTTTAATTGCATAAAACTTAAATTCAGTACACAAAAACCTTCACTGTGCTGTTACTAGGACAAACTGAATTGAAAAAATAACAATGCATCATCTCCCTAAAATGTCATTGGGCTGCTTCCTTATGGCTGACCACTAGGTGGTAGCTGAGAGCAACCCAGATCTCTGTTATCTGGGGGAATGCCACAAGCTCACTTGACAACTCCTTGTGCAGAACAACTCTAACTGGGCACCCCGTAGCGCACATAGGCTTTGTCTTTCTATTCAACTGGAACACTACTGTTTTACAACATCTACCCTCTTCTTCATCATTTTAACTATGTTAAAAGCAACTTACAAAGTAAATATTTTACACTTACTTTGTAAAAACTATCAACTATCTCAAAGGGATCATTCACATTCTTTTATCATGCAAACTGATGCCACTGTATTCACTGCTGATAGAAGTAGATGTGTGTTTCCACGATACCGACAAATACACAAAAACAGACAGCCCCTCTGCTTTTGAAGGAGAAACAAAAAATCTTACAGTACAGAATGTGATCACTTATCACATTGTGTCTGTGCTGTCTCCTTACAAGAGCTATAACAATTAATCCCATACCCCTACTCTTTACCCGTAAGCCTGCAATTTTCTGCTCTCAATCTATTTATCCAATTCCCCTTTGAAAGCTACGACTGAATCTGATTCTAACACCCTGCAGTCCATTCCAGATTCTAATAGCTTATAGAAAATCTCCTCATCTCACATCTATCTCATTTGCCAATTACTTCAAAGGTGTGACCTCTGGTTAGTGTTGTATCGTATAGTAGGTATCGTATAGTAGGTGTAGTTCAGTAGGTCTCATTAAAATATTTATAGCCTTACGTAGCTCAACAGTAAGTTGAGTACTATAAACAGTACTATAAAAAAAACAGTAAGTACTACTGGACATTATATCCATTGGTACAGTAAAGGTCTAAGCTAGGAGCTGCCTCCATGCTTACTTCAACACACTGCTTTTTCTATACTTTTTCTGTACTATAAAAAAAACAGTAAGTACTACTGGACATTATATCCATTGGTACAGTAAAGGTCTAAGCTAGGAGCTGCCTCCATGCTTACTTCAACACACTGCTTTTTCCAACACTAAACTGACCCCCCTAGGTGCGGTTCATGTTTTCACTTACATCATGCTGTGGGAGGTACTGTACTTAATCCCACATTAACCCATATGCCAGGCCTTTATACTACGTGCCCCTCCGCAAGTCTTTATCCAACACATTTACAAGTTATCCCAGTTTACCCTATGTATTTACATCATTACCAATACCAATTTCTGCCCCTCAACTCTTTGAGTTCATAGATTCAGGCATTCTGAAGGCCTTATCATCAATCCTTCCATATCTTGTTGCCACTACTGTCGAAGGAGTGATAGGCTGTCTTTGCAGGTAAACTTTGTGGATTTGGACATTGTTTAGGCATTTGCGTGTCTACTCACCCTCTTTTTCCCTTCTTTGGCATTGAATCACTTTGTTGATTCCCCTGTTGTATTGATAGATGGTGGTTGATTTATCCCACTCTTTATGGGATGAGTGAACTCTGGACTTGTTTCTATCGTGTACTTTTCTTTCTTCATGCAGCTCACCATGATGCATGTTGGGATGGAAGATGGCTCTTCCTGTTATGTGAGAGTGTGACTTGACAGTAATGTCACCTGTGCATTTGACTGTGTGGTGTTCTGGCATCAATTGATAGCAGCTACTTGGATCCAGCATCATTTGTGGTATTGTCAGGCTGACTGGGGGTTGCAGTGTCTGCTCTGTGGTCTTAGACTTTAGCTCTCCAATTGAAGTCAGTGCCAGAAGCCGCGGCTCTCCTCATTGCTGATTCCTCTCTTGACTGTCATTTAGCTGTGGAGCTGTGGTAATTATCTGAGTGGTTGGCTGATTTGACCAATGAGGCTCCTGTAATGAAAGTTGTCGGACCTGCTCTGCAGCGACAGGACAGTTCAGAACTAAAGTATCAGACAAGAGAAATTTTCTTGTTGTAGTTCTTTGGAATTTACAATTTACATGGCAATGGTTGTCTTGACACCTTCTGCTGTTCTGAGGCGATTCAGGCCTATGCAGGCATTGTTGCTCAAGAGAGAAAAAGAAAGGTTATGGATGATGTACATCAGCTTGAAGATTTGTTTCCGCCATACCTTAATGGTTCCAGAATCATACCTCCGGGTGCATAAAATGGGGTGGCATGGTGGCACAGTGGTTAGCACTGCTGCCACACAGCAGTGGGAACCCTGGTTCTGACCTTGGGTGACTGTGTGGAGTTTGCATGTTCTCCCCATGCCTCTGTGGGTTTCCTCTGGGTGCTCTGGTTTCCTCCCACAGTCCAAGGATGTTCAGGTTTAGGTGGGTTGGCCGTGCTAAATTGCCCCTTAGTGTCCAAAGATGTGTAGGTCTGGTGGATTAGTTATGGCAAATGGTAAATCGGTTACTGGGATGGGGGTGGGGAGGGGGGGAGGGGGGGGGGTATTGGGCCTGGTTAAGATATTCTTTTGAAGAGTCAATGCAGACTCAATGGTCTGAATGGCCTTCTTCTGCACTGTAGGGATTCTATGATAATGGATGGGATTTTACTGCCTCCCTCATCCCGAAACCAGAAAATCCCGCCTTTTCATGGTCTGTCCCTCGCCTGCACTGATTCCCATGGCAGGCGGGATGCTAAAATTCTGGCCTCTATCTCTGTTGTACCCAGAGGTCTCTCAGCCACAGTTCTTTGTCCAATAGGACCATAACACTAGCACCTGTGTCCAATTTAAAGTTTGTGAGATGGCCATCAACCAAAATGTCAGCATTCCAGGATGAAAATCCAGAAACTTTGACCTCATCCAAGAAGCATGGTTGTGTGTCTTCTTGATGCAGTGTCTAAACCTTGTGAATCCTCTTGGGACCTTCCATGCATTTTGAGTTTGGCTTTGCACAGTTTTCGAAGTGTCTTATTTGGTTACATTGAAAATATTGGGTTGAAATTGCCAGACATTGATCACGCTTGTGGGGGTGGTTTGCTCCACAGCACTGGCATGGTTGGTCAACTGGTTGTTAGAATATTGCTCCCTTTGCCCTAAAGTGCCCCTGTTTCTGTGCTGTTTTACTAATTACTTGGTAGCACAATTTGCTTTCTCTCCTTCACAATAATCTGTGCTGCAAACGGATTTCAGATTGACTGACAATCCGGATAGCCTTCTCAGGGGTTAGCTCTTCCTTCACTTTAACAATGGCTGGGAGAGCATCATCTGCCACTCTTACATCAGTTCAATCCCTCATTAGCTCAGCTTTGAGGTAATCACAGTCTGAAGCGATTCCGTACAGCTCAGTAATGAAGGAATTGAAAGATTCTCCTGGCTATGGGCATTGTTTATTGAATTTAGCCCTTTCAAAGATTTTGTTACGCTGAGCTTAAAATAATTTTAAAACTTCATCAAATTTTGTAGATGACTTATTGAGTCCTTGACTAGCTATTATATCACTGCCCATTGAACCTATCAGTAAAGCAATGTGTTAACTTGTTCAACTTCTGACTTTTCATCCAGACCTGGAGCAATCATCTCTTTCTCAAAAGTCCCCAATCTTGTTCTTGTTTTGGTCCTTGGATAAGTCCAAATGGATCTGAAAGAGTGGATTTTTGATCCATGGTTAAAATTTGTTAAGTTGCAGGTTTGGCTTGAAGAAGTTTCAGAAAATCCAATATGGCATTACTGCACACTTCTCCACAAAGGGTTTTATTCCACTTATTGGTTTTGTCAGGCTCCAACAGTAATGGCATTTGCAATCTCAACATGTAACGTTTTTCAACAATGGCTGCTTTGACCAACTGGTTTGGGTCGTCCCCACTTTAGTGCATTGTTCCCAGGCCATGAAAGCATCAAATTCTGGCTTTTGCTGTGTTTTTAAAACTATCAACTCAAATGCAATTAATTTTTAATTAACTATTATTTTGCTTTGTTCAGAAAAAACTTGGCTGCCATGTGTTTAGGTACCAACTCAGAAATCAGGTTACTTGGACTGTGACTCAAATGGCAATTTTTGACTATTGCTGTTTTAACTTTGTTCAGGGCTTGTGTTGTCCAGGATTTTAAAATTTGTAGCTCACCTCTGTTGGATCTGCTATCTCTGCACATTTTGGGTATCAAATCCTGGACTTCTGCAAGATTCAGTGGAGTCTTCTGCTGCAGTGAGGAATTTAGTTTCTGCCTTCAGCTTCCAAGTGTTTCTTTCAATCTTTTCTGGTTAGTTCCTCTTCTGCATCATCACTTTTTGAGCTTTTCTTCATTGCTTTTTTGATTTTTCCTTCAGTTTTTCAGGATTTGAATATTCTTCCACACTCTCTCTGAGATGCTGCATTTTTCCATTCACTACCACCATGTTGTAAGATGTTGGGCATAATTTGATAGGTCTTATTAATGTATTTGTTATCTTGGGTTGCTCAATAATAAGTATTCATTAACTGCTAGAAAATATATGCATAGGTAAAGTAAAGGTCCAGGCTAGGAGCTGTTTCCATGCTTGCTTCTATGCATAGCTCCATCCAACACTACATTGACCCCTCGATGCGGGTCATGTGTACTCTTACATCGCAGTGTGGGCAATACTGTACTCAGTCCCACATTGACCCTTTATGTGCCAGACCCTTATATTACAGTTACCAATCCTTCTGCCACTGGAAAAAATTCTCCATATTTATCAAAGCCCTTCACGCATTTGAATGATTCCATGACATCTCCCCTTAACCTTTACTGCTGTGGGGAGAATGCTGAATGGTTAAGTCAACTGCTATTTTTATCATGCAGAGATTCCAGAATTTTCCGGTGTCACAGTCCAAAAATGTTTGGGTTAGCTTGATTGGCCATGCTAAGTTAACCCCAGTGTTAGGGGGAATAGCAGGGTAAATATGAGAGGTTACAGGAATAGGGCCTGTGTGAGATTGTGGTCGGTGCAGACTCAATGGGCCAAATAATCTCCCTCTGCACTGTAGGGATTCTATGATTCTCAGGATCTAATTCCATCATTCCATCCCTCTTTTTAATGAAAACCAGAAATCAGCGATCTTCATTATTGCCTCTTTGCCAAGACTAAAGTTAGACTTTTACCTCATTTCTCTTACATTCAGACAAAATTTAGAAAGTACATTTTCTCTTTCGGCAGTTTGCTGACTGCAGAATCACTTTACTTGCGAGTCTGCTGGCCTGAGCCACCTCAGAGGAATACTTCCCACTGCCTCATCGGTTTCAGTCAGCAGTAACACGGACGTGACAACTCTAACAATCATTCCAGAGCAGTTAATGGCTGCTATCAGATAAACAGAAAGCATTCAATTTAAAACTCGTTTCCAGTGACAACTCAGGAGATGAAACGATAAAAGTGAATTAGTATTCGGAGCTTGATTTTGGTGAAGTCTTCTAGGTATTAAATATACGTTGTTTGGAAGCCAAAACATTCCTTTGAGTTGTGGCGCTTTCTCTAATAGTTTCTGTCACAGGCTGGTGGAGATGAATCAGGTCAGCACATCAGCTTTAATAGGCCAGTTCTTTGCAAAGTATCCAGTGCTTCCCGATCGAGGGTCGAAAGAATAACTTCCAAATGCTGTCTAAAAGGTATTAAAAGAGCATTTCCACACACTGAAGATCACTATTACAATGACTTTGTTCCGCATTGAAAGCATCATTCATCAGTGTCTGTCACAAAGAAGCCAATGCTATACTTATAAGAGAAAACAGTTTGTAAAATGAATGTCGATGGTCTTCATCTTCTGTCAGCAGGTCCACTCTTTCGACTACACAATGGTGACAGGCTGTATGAAATCACCACATCCTAAGTGTTTCTGCCATAACGTTCCCCAACAATCAAGCTTTAACAAGTTATGGTTTATATCTAGCCTAGGAACAGGCTCACAACATGATTGATTTGTGAATTAGTCATGAACAGCCTCCTCTTTGAATACTTTTCATGTAGTAAGCACCATTTTTTTCGGTGAAAGT
This sequence comes from Mustelus asterias, assembly GCF_964213995.1. NCBI lineage: Eukaryota > Metazoa > Chordata > Chondrichthyes > Carcharhiniformes > Triakidae > Mustelus > Mustelus asterias. Next base: position 113,702,918 of record NC_135804.1, read on the forward strand.
CAGTGGTGGGTGGGTATAATGTGATATTTTAGGTGCATAGGAGCAAAATGACAGCGGCAGCGTATTTGTCAGTGTTCACCATCAATCCTCCTCTGAAACTGACGGAACTTCTGGAATTTGTAATGCAGAGCTAAACACAAAAATCTGTTAAGTTGCTGTCAGAGGGGACCCCCCAGATTGCGATAAATTAGAAATCACTAAACTGACAAGAGTTTCCAGTTTTAGGCTATTAGCTTTGCTGAAAATAAAAGCTTATGCAGTTTGTCCCTTGTGGCATATTTCTGATTGCTGCGCGCCCCCACAGCTTGGACCAAACGCAGGTTAATAAGGCTATTTAAAAAGCAGCGAAACAAAGCACTGGGGTTCATTTCGAGAGTACTAGAAATGAAATACTAAGAGGTTAAGTTCAACTTCTTGTCTAGACCACATAAGAGTACAGCAAACATGCTGGGATCCATGATACAAGAAGTACATACAGGTTCAGTGTCTCAAATCCAGCTATCTGAAAACCAAACATTTTTATCAGCTGTGATTATAAATACATCAATTTTAATCGGGATTAAAGTTTATTTATTTGTGTCACAAGTAAGCTTACATCAACACTGCAATGAAGTCACCACACTCCGGCACCTGTTCAGGTATACTGAGGAAGAATTTAGCATGGCCAATGCCAATGCACCCAACCAGCACCTCTTTGGACTGTGGGAGCAAACCGGAGCAACCGGAGGAAACTCACACAGACACAGGGAGAAAATGCAGACTTCACACAGACAGTGACCCAAGCCGGGAATCCCTGGCACTGTGAGGCAGCAGTGCTAGCTACTGTGCCACTGTGCTGCCCCTGGGTTGGTATTAAATGAGTGAAATAACTCACCAAGACTATGACTGGATGCTGCACTGGCGTTATTGTCTTCACACAACAATCTTTTCCAGTGCTCTGAATGGTCCAAGCAAACCTTGACCCTACTTGACCTGGCTTGGCTCAATCTGATCCACCCAATTATACTTACTTACTTACCTTATTAATTATTATTTTTTTCAAATGTTATTTCTTCATTATTAAGTATTTTTTCAAGCTGCAATAGAAAGGAACTTATTTGCTTGCTTTCATGTGTCTCCTATTAACTGAATTAAGGTTTCAATTTATTTCACCAAAAACAGGCAAGATCTTGAAATAACTCCTCCAGTGTCCCTTCACCAAATTTAGATTTATTTATATAGTAACAACAGTCACACAGGTACTTTCTCACACAGAGTATAAACCCAGAATGCCAGTAACCCCGACACTCCATATTATGTGTACATACAGGGCTCCCTGATTGGATAAACCATTACTGCCTTAATCATGGAGCTCATATTATGAGAGTCCCACATCGTGTCCTCGTTAAAGTCATTACAGACCTGAAATCCAGCACAGAGTCACTCCTGAGGAGCTCAGGTTTGAAACACTGCACCTGTAAAAGCACTGGAGAGGATACAAAAAGAATAAATAAGTTTGGGTGTTAGTTCAGTCATGGAGAGATTAGAACGCAAGGGCAGGAACTTTAAAATAAGATATTGGTGTACTAAGAGACAATGCAAGATAATGATCTCAAATAATAAATAAGCTCGGAGCTAGTTCAGACATGGGCAGCAGAGTTTGAGATGTGCTCAAGTCCTAGGAGGTTAAAATATGAGAGGGCGAACAGGGGAGCATTGGAATAGCCATGTTTAGAGGTAACAAAACATGGGTGATGGTTTCAGTAGCACGTGGGCTAAAGCCCATGTGGGTGAAGTCAGGCAATATTACTGAGGTAGAAGCAGGACTCTTTGATGAAGGAGACATGGGCCTGATTTTACCATCAAGTTGCACCCATTTTCGGGGGCAAAAACTTGGTAAAGTCGGACGTGAGGCGAGTAGTGCGATCCGCGCCCACATCCACACTGGTTCCCCCTTTACCAAGGCCCGAAAACGGTTGTGATTGGAAATGTGCCCGAAACATGTATTTGTATGCATTTAAATTAACTTAATGGGCTGCACACCCACTTTTACCGGCACTTCCTCCTTTACCACCGGGTTCCCCCATCCAGAATTGGCGCGAAACAGACATGCTCCATAGAAGTCCAATTTAGACGCTCCAGTTAGTGAGGAGGTAGATGCCTCGCGTCCGATGGCTCTCTGTTTGAGATCGATGAAGGGAGGAAGGGGGGTCCACTGCCACTCTGCCCGAGATCGGTGGGGAGGGTAAGGGGGGGAAAGGCCTGTGAACGGTTTGGGTTGTGGGGGGTTGGGGGGGGATAAGGGGGTCAGTAATGTTGTGGGGGTGATGCAATGTCTGTGGGGGCCAGGAAGAGGCATTATCTGGCTCGGGAGGGATGTGGCAGGGCAGCAGCATTCTATCATTTTTTTTCTGCGCATGTGCAGTTAGAGGCACCTATTGGAGCTACAGGGGCGCGTTAAGCCACAGGCTTGTGCAGCACGATTCGGACTCGCTGATATTTTTGCAGGCAGAGTGCGTATGGGGGCGCCTGAGAATGGGTCTAAATGTCGGATCTAAAACACTCCCAATTTCAAATCTGTCCAGCACTTCGAATCAAAATGGTAAAATAGGGCCCTCGGAGTCAGAACCTCAGCTCAGGGTCCAATATAATGCTGAGGTTGTGCAAAGTCTGGTTCAGCCTGTGTGTGACCAGGAAGGTGGTCAGAATGAGCAGCCAGGGGGAATAGAGTTGGTGGTGGTGCCATAAGAAACTGGCAAAATACTGCCGATGCTGGAATCTGAAACAGAAACAGAAAATGATGGAAAATCTCAGCAGGTCTGACAGCATCTGTGGAGAGAGAATAGAGCCAGTGTAGCACTTGATATCTCTCTCCAGCAGCACCAACTCACTCTGTCTCAAACCTGTCTTTATCCTGAGTTTCATTTCATTCTTTGTCTCATTCGACAGCTCTGATGAAGGTTCATCCTGGCTCAAAACGTTGGCTTGATTCTCTCTCCACAGATGCTGCTAGACCTGCTGAGATTTTTCCAGCATTTTCTGTTTCTGTGTCAGAAGGCAATGGTCTTTTCAGAGTTTAATTGGATGAAATTGTAGCTTATTCAGACTGAATGTCAGGCAACTAGGCACTCGCAAGGGTGAGAGAAGTTGTTTTGTTAAGATAGAACTGAGTGCTATCAGCATACATGTGCCAACCGACATTATGGGCAGGGGGTGGGAAACAGAATTGAGAACCATTTTGAGTTCCCATCTCTGTCCAAATATTCTTTAGTCCTTGCAAGAGGAACGGACCCATAATGCCCCGGAGAGAGCCCAGAATGGTGATCAAAGCCATGGAGGAGGGAGGTATGGAAATAGCTGGTATTGCAGACCATGAGGAAGTTGGCAATGTCAAGATTGACATTCATGATGGAGATGGTGCTGACAGAGGGCAATGCACTAGTCAATGGGAAGACTTGCACTACCCTGTCTGACACCAAAAATTGATTTGCATTGGGAAGTCCCAATGCTGCAGAGGCTTCTGCTTTCTGAGGCCAGTTCACATGATCTCTCATAGGTGGTGCAGACATGGAAATAAGGAGGCCATCTTCCTCACTATCACTAGGCCAACAGTTGCAACATCAAGGCACTGAAGAAGCACTGTCACACCTTACAAGTACACACAGACATACAAAACTGGGCACTGATGCAAAACCATGAGAGTCCATGGAAAGGATTCTCACCCTAGTCCAGGATCAGCAGATATGATTTCATATTTTCGAGTTCCCTGAGGGCACATGGACGGGGAATGAAAGAGTTCAAGGCTTTCAGTACATGAGATCCTCTGTTAGAACATAGAACAGTACAGCACAGAACAGGCCCTTCGGCCCACGATGTTGTGCCGAGCTTTATCTGAAACCAAGATCAAGCTATCCCACTCCCTATCATCCTGGTGTGCTCCATGTGCCTATCCAATAACCGCTTAAATGTTTCTAAAGTGTCTGACTCCACTATCACTGCAGGCAGTCCATTCCACACCCCAACCACTCTCTGCGTAAAGAACCTACCTCTGATATCCGTCCTGTATCTCCCACCACGAACCCTATAGTTATGCCCCCTTGTAATAGCTCCATCCACCCGAGGAAATAGTCTTTGAACGTTCACTCTATCTATCCCCTTCATCATTTTATACACCTCTATTAAGTCTCCCCTCAGCCTCCTCCGCTCCAGAGAGAACAGCCCTAGCTCCCTCAACCTTTCCTCATATGACCTACCCTCCAAACCAGGCAGCATCCTGGTAAATCTCCTCTGCACTCTTTCCAGCGCTTCCACATCCTTCTTATAGTGAGGTGACCAGAACTGCACACAATATTCCAAATGTGGTCTCACCAAGGTCCTGTACAGTTGCAGCATAACCCCACGGCTCTTAAACTCCAACCCCCTGTTAATAAAAGCTAACACACTATAGGCCTTCTTCACTTGACTGGCAACCTTTAGAGATCTGTGGATATGGACCCCAAGATCTCTCTGTTCCTCCACAGTCTTCAGAACCCTACCTTTGACCCTGTAATCCACATTTAAATTTGTCCTACCAAAATGAATCACCTCACATTTATCAGGGTTAAACTCCATTTGCCATTTTTCAGCCCAGCTTTGCATCCTATCTATGTCTCTTTGCAGCCTACAACAGCCCTCCACCTCATCCACTACTCCACCAATCTTGGTGTCATCAGCAAATTTACTGATCCACCCTTCAGCCCCCTCCTCCAAGTCATTAATAAAAATCACAAAGAGCAGAGGACCAAGCACTGATCCCTGCGGCACACCGCTAGCAACCTGCCTCCAATCTGAAAATTTTCCATCGACCACCACCCTCTGTCTTCGGTCAGACAGCCAGTTACCTATCCAATCGGCCAACTTTCCCTCTATCCCACACCTCCTCACTTTCATCATAAGCCGACCATGGGGGACCTTATCAAACGCCTTACTAAAATCCATGTATATGACATCAACTGCCCTACCTTCATCAACACACTTAGTTACCTCCTCAAAAAATTCTATCAAATTTGTGAGGCACGACTTGCCCTTCACGAATCCGTGCTGACTATCTCGGATTAATCCGCATCTTTCTAAATGGTCGTAAATCCCATCCCTAAGGACCCTTTCCATCAATTTACCAACCACCGAAGTAAGACTAACCGGTCTATAATTACCAGGGTCATTTCTATTCCCTTTCTTAAACAGAGGAACAACATTCGCCATTCTCCAGTCCTCTGGCACCATCCCCGTGGACAGCGAGGACCCAAAGATCAACGCCAAAGGCTCTGCAATCTCATCCCTTGCCTCCCACAGAATCCTAGGATACATTTCATCAGGCCCAGGGGACTTATCGACCTTCAGTTTATTCAAAACTGCCAAGACATCCTCCCTCCGAACATCTATTTCCTCCAGCCTATTAGCCTGTAACACCTTCTCTTCCTCAAAAACATGGCCCCTCTCCTTGGTGAACACTGAAGAAAAGTATTCATTCATCACCTCGCCTATCTCTACTGACTCCATACAGAAGTTCCCACTACTGTCCTTGACCGGCCCTAACCTCACCCTGGTCATTCTTTTATTCCTCACATCAGAGTAAAAAGCCTTGGGGTTTTCCTTGATCCGACCCGCCAAGGACTTCTCATGTCCCCTCCTAGCTCTCCTAAGCCCCTTTTTCAGCTCATTCCTTGCTAACTTGTAACCCTCAATCAAGCCATCTGAACCTTGTTTCCTCATCCCTACATAAGCTTCCCTCTTCCTTTTCACAAGACATTCCACCTCTTTTGTGAACCATGGTTCCCTCACTCGGCCATTTCCTCCCTGCCTGACAGGAACATACCTATCAAGGACATCCAGTTGTGTGAATGACCAACCTCACGAAGGGGCATATACTGCAGCACTTGGAGGGCCTGCAGGAAATGCAGACTGATGGACACAGGATACATGCCACATTATGTAGCCTTCACCATTCAATGGTGTTGATGGAGCAGGCTGCCTTTACTTCCTCTGAGGTTACAAGAGACTGTGTGCCAAAGAAGCAAATCCGTGTGTTCCCCAATTGGAAGCCATGGATGAACAGGGATATCCACTGCTTGCTGAAGTCCAGGTCTGAGGCATTCAAGTCAGGCGACCCTGACCTATACAAGAAAGCCAGATACGATCTAAGCAGATCCATCAAAGATGTCAAAAGACAGTGCCAGACCAAGCTAGAATCCCAGGCTAGCCACACCGACCCCTGCCGATTATGGCAAGGTCTGCAAGACATAACAGGCTACAAGATGAAGGAATGTAAAATCGCCGGCTCCAACGCACCCCTCCCTAATGAGCTCAATTCATTCTAAGCCCGTTTTGAGCAAGAGGTCAGCGAGAGCATGCCCTTCACTCTGGAATGCCCTGGATGAACCTGTGTCTGGGGTCACCACTGCAGATGTCAGAGCAGCTTTCTCGAAGGTCAACCCATGGAAAGCGACTGGCCCGGATGGGGTACCCGGACGAGCACTCAGATCCTGCGCGGATCAGCTGGCGGGGGCATTCACAGACATCTTCAACCTCTCTATACAACAATCTGAGGTCCGTATCTGCTTTAAGAAAATGACCATCATCCCGGTACCTAAGAAAAACCAAGCAGCGTGCCTTAATGACTATCGGCCGGTGGCTCTGACATCCATCATTATGAAGTGCTTCAAAAAGCTAGTCTTGTCACAAATCAATTCCAGCCTCCTGGACTACCTGGATCCACCACAGTTTGCCTACCGCCGCAACAGCTCCACAGCAGACGCCATTTCCCTGGCCTTGCACTCAACCCTGGAACACCTAGATAACAAAGACACCTATGTCAGACTCCTGTTTATTGACTACAGCTCATCCTTCAACACCATTATTCCCACAAAACTCATCTCCAACCTCCGTGGCCTGGGCCTGGGCTCCTCTCTCTGTAACTGGATCCTGAACTTCCTAACTCACAGACCACAATCAGTAAGGACAGGCAACAACACCTCCTCCACGATCATCCTCAACACCGGTGCCCCACAAGGCTGTGTTCTCAGCCCCCTACTATACTTCTTATATACCTATGACTATGTGGCCAAATTCCCCTCCAATTCGATTTTCAAGTTTGCTGACAACACCACCGTAGTGGGTCGGATCTCAAACAATGACGAGACAGAGTACAGAAATGAGATAGAGAATCTGGTGAACTGGTGCGGTAACAATAATCTCTCCCTCAATGTCAACAAAATGAAGGAGATTGTCATTGACTTCAGGAAGCATAAAGGAGAACATGCCTCTGTCTGCATCAACGGAGACGAGGTAGAAAGGGTCAAGAGCTTCAAGTTTTTAGGTGTCCAGGTCACCAACAACCTGTCCTGGTTCCCCCATGCCAACACTATAGCTAAGAAAGCCCGCCAACGCCTCTACTTTCTCAGAATACTAAGGAAATCTGGCATTTCTTCTATGACTCTCATTTACAGATGCACCATAGAAAGCATTCTTTCTGGTTGTATCACAGCTTGGTGTGGATCCTGCTCTGCCCAAGACCGCAACGAACTACAAAAGGTCGTGAATGTAGCCCAATCCATCATGCAATCCAGCCTCCCATCCATTGACTCTGTCTACACTTCCCACTGACCTGGCAAAGCAGCCAGTATAATTAAGGACTCCACGTACCCTGGACATCCTCTCTTCCACTTTCTTCCATCAGGAAAAATATACAAAAGTACCAACCGACTCAAGAACAGCTTCTACCCTGCTGCCGTCAAACCTTTGAATGGACCTACCTCGCACTTAGTTGATCTTTCTCCACACCCTAGCTATAACTGTAACACTACATTCTGTACTCTCTTGTTTCCATCTCTATGAACGGTATGCTTTGTCAGTATAGTGTGCAAGAAACAATACTTTTCACTATATGCTAATACATGTGACAATCAAATCAAATCAAGAGAGTAGGTCACCATGTAGAAGTGGTCGACTACACTGCTTTCTTTTATGAGTTGGTTTTTGCTATGCTGAGGGTATGCCCTTTATATCATCCTTTAGATATTAATTTATGATTGATGCTGACAGGATATATACAGTATTTTCCAGTGTTAGTTTACAAATTTCCATGTTGGTCTCCAGGCTGACCCTCAGACACCTTGCACATTGCTCTTCAGATGGACCACGATAATTCCTTGTTGGCCTTTCTACCTGAAAACATGGCTGCCCTTACTTTGCTTTTCACGTTCCCTATCCAATGATATCACATTGCTGCTCAAAGATACCACCACAATACATGATATCAATGACAAATGGGTTGAGATTCTCTGGGACGTTTTTAGACATGATGTGGAGATACTGGCATTGGACTGGAGTAAGCACAGTAAGAAGTCTCACAACACCAGGTTAAAGTCCAACAGGTTTATTTGGCAGCACAAGCTTTCGGAGCCTCAAGCTCCTTCATCAGGTGAGTGGGAGATCTGTTCACAAACAGGGCATATAAAGACACAAAATCAATTTACAAGATAATGGTTGGAATGCGAGTCTTTACAGGTAATCAAGTCTTAAAGGTACAGACAATGTGAGTGGAGAGAGGGCCAAGCACAGGTTAAAGAGATGTGTATTGGCTCCAGCCAGGACAGTTAGTGAGATTTTGCAAGCCCAGGCAAGTCGTGGGGGTTACAGATAGTGTGACATGAACCCAAGATCCCGGTTGAGGCCCGTCCTCATGTGTGCGGAACTTGGCTATCAGTTTCTGCTCAGCGATTCTGCGTTGTCGTGTGTCATGAAGGCCGCCTTGGAGAACGCTTACCCGAAGATCAGAGGCTGAATGCCCGTGACTGCTGAAGTGTTCCTCAACAGGAAGAGAACACTCCTGCCTGGTGATTGTTGAGCGGTGTTCATTCATTTGTTGTCATAGCGTCTGCATGGTCTCCCCAATATACCATGCCTCGGGACATCCTTTCCTGCAGCGTATCAGGTAGACAACGTTGGCTGAGTCGCAAGAGTATGTACCATGTACCTGGTGGATGATGTTCTCACGTGAGATGATGGTATCCGTGTCGATGATCCGGCACATCTTGCAGAAGTTGCTGTGGTAGGGTTGTGTGATGTCGTGGTCACTGTTCTCCTGAAGACTGGGTAGCTTGCTGCGGACAATAGTCTGTTTGAGGTTGTGCGGTTGTTTGAAGGCAAGAAGTGGGGATGTGGGAATGGCCTTGGCGAGATGTTCGTCTTCATCGATGACACGTTGAAGGTTTCGGAGATGATGTTGTAGCTTCTCTGCTTCGGGGAAGTACTGGACGACGAAGGGTACTCTGTCCGCCGTGTCCCGTATTTGTCTTCTGAGGAGGTCGGTGCGGTTTTTCGCTGTGGCGTGTCGGAACTGTCAATCAATGAGTCGAGCGCCATATCCTGTTCTTATGAGGGCATCTTTCAGCCTCTGTAGGTGTCTGTTGTGATCCTCCTCATCTGAGCAAATCCTGTGCATTCGGAGGGCTTTTCTGTAGGGGATGGCTTCTTTAACGTGTTTAGGGTGGAAGCTGGAGAAGTGGAGCATTGTGAGGTTATCTGTGGGCTTGCGGTACAGTGAAGTGCTGAGGTGACCGTCCTTGATGGAGATGCGTGTGTCCAAGAGTGCAACCGATTCCGGAGAGTAGTCCATGGTGAGTCTGATGGTGGGATGGAACTTGTTGATGTCTTCATATAATTGTTTCAATGATTGTTCGCCATGAGTCCAAGGGAAGAAAATGTCATCAATGTATCTTGTGTATAGCATCGGTTGAAGGTCCTGTGCGGTGAAGAGGTCTTATTCGAACCTGTGCATAAAGATGTTGGCATATTGAGGTGCGAATTTGGTTCCCATGGCTGTTCCATGTGTCTGGATGAAGAACTGGTTGTTGAAGGTGAAGACGTTGTGTCCAGGATGAAGTGGATGAGTTGTAGAATTGCATCTGGAGATTGGCAGTTGTCGGTGTTGAGTACTGAGGCAGTTGCAGCAATGCCGTCATCGTGGGGGATGCTGGTGTAGAGTGCCGAGACATCCCATTGTGACGAGGAGTGCTCCTGGTTCAATTGCTCCATGTGTGCTGAGTTTCTGTAGGAAGTCCGTAGTGTCATGACAGAAGCTGGGGGTTCTTTGTAGAATGGGTTTCAGGATGCCCTCGATGTAGCCAGAGAGGTTCTCACACAGGGTCCCATTGCCCGATATGATGGGACGGCCGGGTGTGTTGGCCTTGTGTATCTTCGGGAGGCAGTAGAGATCTCAAACGTGGGGAGAATGTGGGATGAGAGCAAGGAGGGTGCTCTGAAGGTCCGGATCAAAGGTCTTGATCAGTCTGTTGAGTTGACGGGTGTGTTCTTTGGTCGGATCTGCGGGTAACCGTCCGTAGTGTTTCTGGTAGTTCAGTTGTCGGTACACTTCTTTGCAGTAATCCGTTCTGTTCAGTATGACGGTGGCCCCTCCTTTGTCTGCTGGTTTGATGATAATGTTGCGGTTGGTCTTGAGAGCGCGGATGGCGTTGTGTTGTGCTTGGGTGACGTTCGGGCTGTCTTGTGAGTGCGGCTAATGAATCTGGCAACGACGCACCTTCTGATGGCTTGGGCATACATGTCGAATCAAGGGCAGCAGCCTTCTGGAGGAGTCCAATTCGACTCTTTCCTCTTCGGTCGCTGCACCGCGGATCTTCTGTCGGCTGTTCTGGTTCATTGGCTGTCTCATTGTGTTCTCTGTTGGCCTCTGTTTTTAGACTACAGCATATAGTTTCCATGTGTAGAAATTATCGTGAGAAATTTGGTTCCATTTAAAATCGACTGGATTGTCATTACATGTTTCACTGGCATTTATAATTCAATCTAATGGATCTTTGCCTGGGACTCAAGAATAAGATATGCTTTTAGTAGATACCAAAGTTGGAGGCACTTAGAGATGTAATTATGATCGCAAGATTATTTTTAAATTGTTCTTTAATTGACTGCATCTTCAATGGCTTATATAAATCATGTCTTTATGAATTTAAACTCTCTGAAGTAAACATGTAGTCTCCTAACATGCCTTGATGAAATTCTACCTTAACAATAGATAATGCATTTTTTCTTAATGGTAGAACGCTCTTCTCATACTTTTCTGCAATTAATTTTTTCTCTAAATAGATTAGTATTTTAAAATTGTATACATTGCTCAGAGTGTTATTGTTGGCTGCAGATGTTTACACTGTAATTAAGGATGTTATTTTATTTTACTGTATTTTTTCAAACATTGACCCCAATCTGAAATTTTTTGGGGAGAGGAGGAATAATATGGAGTAGAAATTTGTTCAGGCGTCACTGCTTCAGTGCTGCCGCCAGCAATACAGCTGCTTCACCAAACTTCTCTTCGGCTGAATTCTCCACGTGGCACCGTGCCTTCAATGGTCAGCATTGCTTAATCGAGAGGTTTAATAGGCGATTGATTATGAATGAAGAGTGTTATCCAAACTTGAAACATCGGCTCTATTCTCTCTCCACAGATGCTGTCGGACCTGCTAAGATTTCCCAACATTTTCTGTTTGAGTTGTGGATGAATAAGACACAGCTATTCATTGAAGTTCTGTTTTGGCCTGAAATGGCTTGTATACTTAATGTGCTTTCAAGTGGCGGCAGTGTACTTGACAATAATTGTGATGGTAGATAGTTTGCGCTGTTTTTAATGATTTAAGCTACTGCCTGATTTAAATGTGTGCAGTTTAAGTGGTGGGGATCCTAAAGCATTTGCACCATGTCGGGTCAAATATTGTATTTACAAACAGCAACAAATCACAACTGAACAATTTTATGTTTTGGGCAGGAGGGGAATTAATTTAAACTGTCCTGATTTCTCCTGACTGAAATTAAAAACAGAAAGGTGTTTTTAATTTCTGATTTCCTCCTTTATAAGTCATGGCATATTTTCCCCAACCCTTCAGTTTTGTATGACCCAATCTATTAATAAACCCACAGTAAACTCGAGATAAGGTAAAATTGGAAGGCTGGTTTATTTTACACACACAAAATGTGGGAAGGGGTTTTGCAATGTCTGCCCTATTTTACGTTCTTACAATAATAGAGGGAAAAGGCAAAGAAGGGGGCACAGGACAAGACCATGGCAAAAATAAGAGTTATGTTTCACATAAGTCCAGAATCAAAAGTCTAATGTTGTATTTATTCAGAGCTTAGCAGGCAGACTACTGAAGGGTCTTCTGTCTTTCCAGAATTGAGGACTTCTAGATTGGCAGAAGTCACGTAGAGATGTATTTGTCTTGAAGGCACAGATGCAGAAGTTTCAATGCTCCCATAGTTCACAGTGTAGATGAGGGCCAAGCAATTTACTTGCACAGAACTCTTGCTACTGTTACCTGTTAGATGGCTGCTTGCCTGGAGCCCTGCTTCTCTTCTGAGGTCAAACAGTGACTGAAGATAAGACTCAAAAACTGTATAATTAAAGGAATTCAGATACCTTAACTCTCAGTCATGTTACAGGGTAGCTGAAACACATTGGTCGGAAATCTTCGGCTATTCACACCCTGCTGCCACTGCCAGCAAGGATGGAGAATTTGGTGCTCAGCCAAATCTCCATTCACTGCAGCGGGACCAGAGAATCCTGCCAACATGAACAGCCAGAGAATCCTGCCCATTGTGTTTTAGGGCAGATAATTGTGGGACCTTTAGCACCACATTAGATATTAGGGCCGGGATTTTACCAGTTTGACCTGCCCATCGATTGACCCCTGAAGAGGCTTGTGATCAGTTCGGGGGGGAGCTTGGGGGGGTGCTGCTGCGCACTCCGCCTCTGATCAGACCGGGGGGGAGGGGGGGGGGGTGGGAGGGGGTGGGGAGAGGTCTGGTGCACGGTCTGCATTGCAATTGGACTTGGAGGTCCTGCTGCCATTCTGCAGGCTATTGGATTGTGGGGAGTAGAGAGGTGCAATCGGTCTGGGCGGTGGGCAGGGGGCGGGGGGGGGGGGGGGGGGGCAGTGGGTGGCGGGGGAGGGGGGGGGAGGTTGATGGAGGCTACATGCCCATGTAGTGTGGGGCTGGCGATCGGCCGTAGGCCCCCACAGTTGTGGGGAGGGGGGATGTTTGTGAGGCTGCCTACAACAGCAGTAGCCTGAACAGCTCTCTCTGTCTGTCAGACCCCTGCTGTTGAAATTGAGCATGTGCAGAATCAGAGATCTGCACATGTGCAATAGCTCCCCCGACAGTTGCTATTGTGCATGTGAAGAGACAGAGGTCTGTCGTATGTGAAATAGCTCCCCCTGCAGGCTGGCTGGGGAATTAAGCCCAGCCCACTGCCTGCAGCAGCTGGAAGCAGTCTAGCCCATATTTTTAATGTCTAAGTAAAAAGTTTATTTATTAGTCACAAGTGAGGCTTTTATTAACATCGCAATGAAGTTACTGTAAAATTCCCCTAGTCGCCACACTCTGGCGCCTGTTCGGGTCAATGCACCTAACCCGCACGTATGTAAAATTGAGCATGAAAACCCACCCAAAAAATAGATCAGGAACTCTCCCATTTTCATGCTAGCTGGACACTTATGCTGGGATTCTACTGCCTCGTCCGCCACAGAACTGGAGCTAGCGAAGACCTCGGGCGGAAATTTCCAGTCTCGCTCAAGCGAGGCCATAAATCTCACCCTAAGAATCATTCTTGTAAAATTCCACCCTAGGAGTCACAAACATCTCGAATTTTGTGCATATCTGGCTGGTGCAGATTTATTATCGACTATTCTTTGTGTTAGCTTGGCTGGAATATTTGTATGATGCAAGGTGTGTTACATTCCAGATAGTTCGAGGCATTAGCCTTTATCTGCTTTGAAACTGCTCAGAAATTTCCAGAAACAAGCATGTGGTCAGTTGCGGCCATTTTGTCAGTCCAACAACTGTTCATTTTAAAATACAGAAAAACAAATATTCAAAGCAGCCTGGCTGACGGAGGTATATATGTCTTCCTGTCTCCTGGATGGGACACTTAAAAGAACATACAACGGAAAGAAAGCTGGTAATTTCCTATATTTTTCCCTGAGCTTGCTAATCTAAACTGGGTCAGATGGTGGCATGGTCGTAATGCCACTAGACTAGTAATCGAGAGACCAAGGCTAATCCTTTGGGTGAATGGGTTTAAATCCCAGTATGGCAGCTTGATTCCACTGTCACAGCCACCAACTCAGATACTGACATTGTATGTAATTTAGAGCATGGACATTGGCATGGTCTTCATGTGATAAAACGTAGAACAAAATGTGCTGAAACTGGGACAGGGGAAAAAATATCATTGAGGTTGCAGGCGAGTTCCACTTCAAATTATGTCTTTGATGGACCAGTGTTATAATTCAGGTCAGAAACTCCAAAGTGTTCTATGGAGCCCATCTGGATCATAAGCTTTGCATCTTGAAGTTGGCTAGGATAAGCATGATATGTTTCACATCAGACATGATTCAAATGATCCATTAGGGAGCATTTATCAAACGAAGTTTATTTAAGAATATAGTTAACATGTGTAGTAAGAATATTAGCAATAACTTCTATCAATTACAAACAACACCAAAACAACAACGGTAATGTATAACCCTTAACGTATCCCAAACAAACCAATCCCATAAACAAGACCCTTCAGACAGGTTTAATACAGCATAGATTAATACTAATGTGATACTGGAGTTGACTCCTTTGGATGAAGCCTGCAGTTCTCTGGATAGACTCAGAACAGTTTGAAGTCAGAACAGTTTCCCAAGACACCAGGGACTCTCGGCAAGCTACCAATAGCAGATTCCCCCCTTCCAAAACCAGGGAGGGAAAGAGAGAGAGAGAGACATTTTTTCAGCTTGATGTCCCTTCTAAAAACTAAACAATAGCTCAAACTGAAAATGGGGAAAAAAAACCTCCTGTCCCCTCCTGCCAATCAGTTTTTCTCTTCACAATCCAAAGCCATAAAAGATCCCACAGTAAAAATAAACAAACCCCCAGTTAAGCAGCAATAAAAGCACATCTCCTGACAAGCCAGTGCTAATAACATCAGCTGAGGCTGTGAGCGGCAGAGACAATGTTTTAAAAAAGAACCTTTCTCAAAAGGTACACAAACATCACACCAGGCTATACTGAAGAAGGTGGCAAGCTCCATTAATGCAGTATCTGACGGCTGATGGTTAATGTCTCCGTTTCCATCACAGCACAAGCAGCAACCACTCAATGTCTGAGTGTCGCAGTGGCAACTCAAAATAATATCAAATAGTTTCAGCTTGCTGCCATCATGGCTTTGGGATACCAATGCTCAAGGGGGCTTTCAGGATGTCACTGCACTCCTGCAATCTGGTCTCCAATGGATCTTCTCCTGAAAGATCCTTCTCAGGTATGGCCTTCTGCAGGGTGCACTCCTCCCTCTTTTAGTACCAATTGTGGCCTCTGATTATTTTCTCAGTCAGGCCTAATGGTAGGAGAAAGCCCAACTGGGCCACCTCTGTCTGGGAGCAAACGAGCTTGTGCATAATCCTTTAAACCATCAAAATAAACCTCAGCTCAACCCCCTGCAGATTATTGAAATTTAACAAGTATGCAAAAACACCAAAAACACACAGAATTGCAGCAACAGCTAAATGAAATCAACCAGCAAATCTGCATCAGAAGTGGTCCCTTTAAAAAGCATTGGGTTGGGGTCCTTTATGCTGTTAAACACTTGCCAGGTTGTAGGAGATTTACCTTTAACATACAAAGGGATCTAGGCATACAGGTCCACAGTTCCCTGAAAGTGACAACACACGTAGATAAGGTGGGCAAGAAGGTGTGTTTCCCTTTATCAGTCGGGGCATAGAGTATAAAAATTAACAAGTCATGTTGCAGCTGTATAGAACTTTACTTAGACCACATTTGGAATATTGCGTACAGTTCTGATCACCGCACTACCAGAAGGATGTGGAGGTTCTGGAGAGGGTATAGAAAAAGTTTAATAGGATGTTGCCTGGTTTGGAGGGTATAAGTTAAGAGGACAGATTGGACAAACTTTTTTTTTACTTCAATGTCAGAGGCTGAGGGCCAACCTGATAGAAATTTACAGAAGTATAAGAGGCGTGGGTAGAATGGATAGCTGGACACTTTTTAAGATAAAAGGGGGAGAGTTCAAAGGAGATGTGAAACGCAAATTTTATTACACAGAGGGTGGTACATTTCCTGGAATGTGCTGCCAGAGATATAATAGCAATCTTTAAGAGGCACCTTGACAGATACATGAACAGGCAGGGAATAGAGAGATACGGACAAAAGGTCTTTAGTTCAGAAAGACATCATGTGTTGGCGCATGGCTTGGTGGGCCAAAGGCCTGTTCCCAAGCTGTAATTTTTATTAAGAGAGGGCATAGTAGAAGCATAGAGTTTGAAATAATGTTACACATTATTTGACATCATGACCTGCCTGCTCTATCTAATTTTGGCAGTCACTCACTGCACCCCCAAACTCACTTACAAATAATCAGTCCATGTTCAAATGCAGAAAGATCTGGACAATATCCAGGCTTGGGCTGACCAGTGGTAGGTAACATTCACGCCACGCAAATGGCAGGCAATGACCATCATGACCAGGCACTCTAACCACCACTTCTTGACATTCAATGGTGTTACCATCACTGAGACCCCCACTGTCAACATCCTTGGTGGTTACCATTGACCAGAAACTCAACTGGACTCGGTGGCATAGGGTGGCACAGCAGCACAGTGGCTAGCACTCTGCCTCACAGAGCCAGGGATCCAGGTTCGATTCCCGGCTTGGCTCACTGTCTGTGTGGAGTTTGCACATTCTCCCTGTGTCTGTGTGGGTTTTGTCCGAGTTCTCCAGTTTCCTCCCACAGTCCAAAGATGTGTGGGTTAGGTGGATTGGCCATGCTAAATTACCCCTTAGTGTCAGGGGGACTAGCTAGGGTAAATTCATGGGGTTATGGGGATAGGGCCTGGGTGGAATTGTGGTCAGTGCAGGCTCGATGAACTGAATGGCCTCTTTCTGCACTGTAGAATTCTATGATTATATGACTAACGACATAAACACAGTGGCTACAAGAGCAGGTCAGAGGCTAGGGATACTGTGGCGAGTAACTCACCTCCTGACTCCACAAAGCCTATTCACCATTTACAAGGCACAAATCAGGAGTTTGATGGAATATTCCCCACTTGCCTGGATGGGTGTATCTCCAACAACACTCAAGAAGCTTGACACCATCCAGGACAAAGCAGCCTACAAACATTCAACCTCTCCACCACTGACGCTCAGCAGCAGCAGTGTGTACTATCTACAAGATGCACTGCAGCAATTCACCAAAGATCCTAGAGCATCTTCCAAACCCACGACCACTTCCAACTTGAAGGACAAAGGCAGCAGATACATGGGAACACCACCAGCTGCAAGTTCCCCTCCAAGCCACTCATCATCCTGTCTTGGAAATATATCACTGTTCCTTCACAGTCATAGAGTCATAGAGGTTTACAGCATGGAAACAGGCCCTTCGACCCAACTTGTCCATGCCGTCCTTTTTTTTAAACCCCTAAGCTAATCCCAATTGCCGGCATTTGGCCCATATCCCTATATACCCATCTCATCCATGTATCCAAATGCTTTTTAAAAGACAAAATTGTATTCGCCTCGACTACTACCCTTGGCAGCTTGTTCCAGACACTCACCACTCTCTGTATGAAGAAATTGCCCCTCTGGACACTTCTGTATCTCTCCCTTCTCACCTTAAACCTATGCCCTCTAGTTTTAGACTACTCTACCTTTGGGAAAAGATATTGACTATCTAGCTGATCTGTGTCCCTCATTATTTTATAGACCTCTATAAGATCACCCGTCAGCTTCCTACGCTCCAGAGAAAAAAGTCTCAGTCAATCCAGCCTCTCTTTATAACTCAATCCATCAAGTCCCGGTAGCATCCTAGTAAATCTTTTCTGCACTCTTTCTAGTTTAATAATATCCTTTCTATAATAGGGTGACCAGAACTGCACACAGTATTCCAAGCGTGGCCTTACCAATGCCTTGTACAACTTCAACAAGACGTCCCAACTCCTGTATTCAATGTTCTGGCTGATGAAACCAAGCATGCCGAATGTCTTCTTCACCACTCTGTCCACCTGTGACTCCACTGTCAAGGAGCTATGAACATGTACGCCTAGATCTCTTTGTTCTGTAACTCTCCCCAATGCCCTACCATTAACTGAATAAATCCTGCCCTGGTTCAATCTACCAAAATGCATTTGTCTAAATTAAACTCCATCTGCCATTCATCAGCCCACTGGCCCAATTGATCAAGATCCTGTTGCAATCAGAGATAACTTTCTTCATTGTCCACTATGCCATCAATCTTGGTGTCATCTGCAAACTTACTAACCATGCCTCCTATATTCTCATCCAAATCATTAATATAAATGACAAATAACAATGAACCCAGTACTGATCCCTGAGGCACACCGCTGGTCACAGGTCTCCAGTTTGAAAAACAACCCTCTACAATCACCCTCTGGCTTCTGTCAAGAAGCCAATTTTGAATCCATTTAGATATCTCACCCTGGATCCTGTGAGATTTAAGTTTATGCAACAACTTACCTTGTCGAAGGCTTTGCTGAGGTCCCTGTAGACAACATCAACTGCACTGCTCTCATCTATCCTCGTGGTTACCCCTTCAAAAAACTCAATCAAATTTGTGAGACATGATTTTCCACTCACAAGGCCATGTTGACTGTCCCTAATCAGATCCAGATCCTGTCTCTCAAAATACCTTCCAACAACTTACCCATCACAGATGTGAGGCTCACTGGCCTGTAGTTCCCAGGCTTTTCCCTGCAGCCCTTTTCAAACAAAGGCACAACATTTGCCACTCTCCAATCTTCAGGCACCCCACCTGTGACTATCGATGATTCAAATATCTCGGCTAGGGGACCTGCAATTTCCTCCCTAGCCTCCCACAATGTCCTGGGATACACTTCATCAGGTCCCAGGGATTTATCTACCTTGATGCGCTTTAAGACTTCCAGCACCTCTTTCTCAGTAATATGTACACTCCTCAGACATCACTATTTATTTCCCCAAGTTCCCTAACATCCATGCTTTTCTCAATAGTAAATACTATTAGATGGCACCTTCCAAACCCACGACCACTTCCAACTTGAAGGACAAAGGCAGCAGATACATGGGAACACCACCACCTGCAAGTTCCCCTCCAAGCCACTCACCATCCTGACTTGGAAATATATCGCTGTTCCTTCACAGTCGCTGGGTCAAAATCTTGGAATTCCCTCCCTAACGGCATTGGGGATCAACCCACAGCACGTGAACTGCGGCGATTCAAGAAGGCAGCTCACCACCACCTCCTCAAGGGCAACTAGGGATGGGCAATAAATGCTGGCCAGCCATATCCCACGAATGAATAAAAAAAATGGCATCCAATGGTCATCGCAATGGATGTCTGCAAAGGGAAACCTTATGGGCCTCATAGTGTCCAAAAACATTAAGTCAGAACCAAGAAAAGTGATTATAATTTCATGACACATGGTACAGAAGAAGTCCCTCCCTTAGTCTACTGGGGTGAGTTGGAGAAATACATGTTTACATTTTTGAAGTATGTGGCTATTTAAAAAGGATGAATTTGCGATGAAAATGAAATGTCAAAATAGTACAGCAGAGGGTGCTATTCTATAACCACTTTTATACATGTTTGACTTTCTCGAGAAACCTTTCAAAAAGAGATAGCAACAGTTTATTGTTACTAAAAGTGTGATTGCTTATATAGGAAGAGAAGTGTATGGAATGGTCTTGTTTTCCTGGCACAATTGCAGTGTATTCTGCTCCAGTATTAGGCATTAAGAAGGAACTGAAAATGATAATTTGGTAGCTTTAAATCATAGAATCCTTGCAGTGCAGAAGGAGGCCATTCAGCCCATTGAGTCTGCACCGACCACAGCCCTACCCAGCCCCTATCCCCGTAGCCTTACATATTTACCTTGCTCGTCCCTCTGACACTAAGGGGCAATTTTGCATGTCCAATCAATCTAATCTACACATCTTTGGACTGTGGGAGGAAACCGGAGCATCCGAAGGAAACCCACGCAGACACGAGAAGAATGTGCAAACTCCACACAGACAGTGACCCAAGGTGGGAATCAAATCCGGGTCCCTGGCGCTGTGAGGCAGCGGTGCTAAACACTGTGCCACCCAAATGGGTGCAACTGTTAGTTCTACAAAGAATTCAAGCTGTGACGTGTACTCGCTGAGCTGAACTCTTTTCTGCTGCTGCTGAGTTTAGAATAGAACTCTTATATTTCAATGCAGTTCTCAATTTTGTGAGTTATTCCAGCTCTTTATATTTTATCAGCTTGATTTTAATAGTTAGCATTGTTCTATAAAAAGCCATTTCCACATGTGGAAAATACAACAATCCGCAAAAGATGAAACACTACACAGTGTAAAAGACAAGTGATACCATGCAGGCAATTCCATCCTGCAAAGCTATGGAAGTGCTCACAGTATATAGTTCAGGATACTGCCAAGAATGAAAAGATTGGGAGAGAAGGTAAGGAGCAGATGATAAGTATGTTCCAAGCTTTGATTTTGAAAATATATGTGATAAAAGGAAAGAAAGTTTGAAAGGGTCAAGGAGTTGTACATTTTTCAGATTCTGGGAAAGAATGATATTGAATAGGAAATGGTATATTGAGTGTTGATATAGGCACAGTAAGGACGGTCGGTTAGATTGGTATGTTTGGAGTTCAGGTTGAACAACAGAGCTAAATTCAGAAGAGTAAACCTACAGAGAGAGGCAGGAAAGACTTCAATAGTGAGAGATGCTGAGGTTAAGAGGCAAGGCTGAGGCTACAACATCACTGGGAGTAGAGTGAGTGGATTTGTAATGATGCCAGTTGCTAGGATTAGTTTCTGTTTCAGTTCATTCTTGAACAATAGAGACCAGAGAGCCCACCACAGCATTTGACAGAGGATTGGCTGAAAAGTTGAGATGGACACGGAAACTAAGTTCAGATGAAAGGTCGAAAAACATCAACCCGGATTTTCTGGTCCCATTGTGGTGCGACCCGCCGCGGGAGATTTAGCAGACCATTGACTTTCAGTAGGACCGGACGATCCCGGCGGCGCGAGCAAATCCTGCCCATTAACTCTGTTTCTCTCTCCATAGCTGCTGTCAGGCCTGCTGAGTATTTGTAGTATTTCCTGTTTTTTCTTCAAATTTTTAGTTGAGGATTTGTGTTTAGGAGTAGGGATGTCTTGCTGCAGTTATACAGGACCTTGGTGAGGCCACACCTTGAGTATTGTGTGCAGTTCTGGTCTCCTAGTATGAGGAAAGACATTCTGCTATTGAGGGAGCCCAGCGAAGGTTCACCAAACTGATTCCCAGAATGGCAGGACTGACATATGAAGAGAGACTGGATCTACTGGGTTTGTACTCACTGGAATTTAGAAGAATGAGAGGGGATCTCATAGAAACATATAAAATCCTGATGGGACTGGACAGGCTGGATGCAGGAAGAATGTTCCCGATGTTGGGGAGATCCAGAACTAGGGGTCACAGACTAAGAATAAGGGGTAAGCCATTCAGTACTGAGATGAGGAATAACTTCTTCACTCAGAGTGTTGTGAATCTGTGGAATTCTCTACCACAGAAAGCTGTGGGAGCCAGCTCATTAGGTATGTTCAAGAGGGAGCTGGACACGGCCCTTGCAACTAACAGGATCAAGGGGTATAGAGAGAAAACGGAAGTGAGATACTGAAAGTGCATGATCAGCCATGATCATATTGAATGGCGGTGCAGGCTTGAAGGGTTGAATGGCCTACGCCTGAACCTATTTTCTATGTTTCAATATTTTGCTTTTACCTAAAATGGTCTATCACAGCCATGATAATAAAAATGGGATAACCTGAAGTAACACAAAAAGGAAAAGGATCCCACACAATGCCTCATTAATATGAGTTACTAGAAGATCCTTCACTATCCAGGAAATCACCCAGGATGAATTAAATGGTAAAATGTGTGCAACCTCAGCCCTAAAGTGCAGAAATGACTTAACTGAAATACCCACCTCACGTCATGACACTTGTCAAACATGTTTTCTATGTATGTAGCTTGTCAGTTGCGTCTGAACAAAGAATCAAACCAAAGGTATTCGTGAATCGAGCTGTTTCTAGCTGAGAGTTGACATGCTGCTGTGACATTGCCTCAATGACATGTTTACCTGATCAGCACATTGATCAGTGGATACACAGAGGATGACAGCACGACTGCTTGATATTCACCAAATCCTGCTCTGATTTCTAAACAGAACTGATCTAAAGCATGTTAAAGCAATTATGACCTTTAATGGGAACAGCAAAGCGTGACATCTGCATTGCAGGCCTTAAGATTAACTATTCTAGACCCTCAGAGCTGCATTCTTATTAGACCTTGTACCAGCTAATCATATCAGTGTCAGCCTGAGGTACCTGCCTGGGACAGAATATCACATCCTTTGAACGGTGGAGGGGTTTGTGGTGATGGGATGTAGGGAGGCTGTAGTCAGTGTGGCCAAGCATTGATATTTTGGGGAGGGGGAGATCTGATGACTTTGTCATGTGTGCTGAAATACAGACATTGTTCTCTATGAAGCAATGCTTTGTATAAAAGAATACAAATCCAGATTCCATTGACCTACGCAGTTTAGATTTAAGACCTTATTTTCAGATTTAACTAAAGCATTTTCCAACTCACGATAAAATTCTATCATGTTACGGTCATTCTTTCCCAGAGATGCCTTTACTACATGATCAAATTGTGAGAAATTGATTGCGCGGTGAGGAGGGAAGAGTGAATGTGAGATGACCCAAAGAGGAGGATAAATGTATGACTTTCATTAGAGGACATGTGGAAGTGCATGGAGGGAGAAGACTATAGAACTGCAATGTTGTGCAGGAAAATGTCAGGAAAGTAAGTGTGTGGGGGTTGGCAGCAGAAAGTGGGATGTCACTCATCCTTATTTTGCCTATGTCACTCATCCTGGTTGACCTTCTGAGATTCTTGAACCATGAGATCTGTTTCCAGGTTTGATAGATCATAATCCTGCTGCTAATTTTCAGGGCCAGGTTAAGAGTCCAGGATGCGGAAGGCAACCTTATAGAATCACAGAGTCTCTACAGTGCTGAAGAGGCCATTCGGCCCATTGAGCCTTCACAGACTCTGACAGAGTAACTTACCCAGGCCCTCTCTCCCCGCCCTATCCCTGTAACCCCATGCATTTTCCGTGGCTTATCCATTTAACCCACATATCTTTGGACACTAAGGGGCAATATAGCATGGCTAATCCACCGAACCTGCACATCTTTGGACGGTGAGAGGAAACCCATGCAGACACGGGAGAATGTTCAAACTTCACACTGACTGTCACCAAAAGCCGGAATTGAACCCGAGACCCTGGAGCTGTGACCATGCCACCCTTCCCAGGTCGCCCTTCTGTTATTGTGGCCTCAGAAACCACAGGGTTAATGTTCAGTTCACCTGGGAAAGTGGTGGTGTATTGGCATTGTCACTGGACTAGTAATCCAGAGATTCAGGGCAATGCTCTGGGTATCTGGCTTCAAATCCCACCACGGCAGATGGTAAAATTTGAATTCAATAAAAATCTGGAATTAAAAGTCTAATGATGACCGTTGTTGATTGCCGGACAAAAAAAGCAATCTGGTTCATTAATGTCCTTTAGGAAAGGAAATGGGCCATCCTTACCTGGTTGGGCTCCAAATCCAGAGTAATATGGTTGACTTTTAAATGTCCTCAGGGAGGACAATAAATAATGGCCCAGCCAGAAATTCCCACATCCCTGAATGAATAAAAGAAAATCCATTCTGATACCTGTCAGGTTCACTTCCGATGGTAGTCATGATGTGGAGATGCCGGCGTTGGACTGGGGTAAACACAGTAAGAAGTTTAACAACACCAGGTTAAAGTCCAACAGGTTTATTTGGTAGCAAAAGCCACACAAGCTTTCGAAGCTCTAAGCCCCTTCTTCAGGTGAGTGGGAATTCTGTTCACAAACAGAGCTTATAAAGACACAGACTCAATTTACATGAATAATGGTTGGAATGCGAATACTTACAACTGATCAAGTCTTTAAGAAACAAAACAATGGGAGTGGAGAGTGCATCAAGACAGGCTAAAAAGATGTGTATTGTCTCCAGACAAGACAGCCAGTGAAACTCTGCAGGTCCACGCAACTGTGGGAGTTACAAATAGTGTGACATGAACCCAATATCCCGGTTGAGGCCGTCCTCGTGTGTGCGGAACTTGGCTATCAGTTTCTGCTCAGCGACTCTGCGCTGTCGTGTGTCGCGAAGGCCGACTTGGAGAACGCTTACCCGAATATCAGAGGCCGAATGCCCGTGACCGCTGAAGTGCTCCCCAACAGGAAGAGAACAGTCTTGCCTGGTGATTGTCGAGCGGTGTTCATTCATCCGTTGTCGCAGAGTCTGCATAGTTTCCACCCTAAACACGTTAAAGAAGCCATCCCCTACGGACAAGCCCTCCGTATACACAGGATCTGCTCGGATGAGGAGGATCGCAACAGACACCTCCAGACGCTGAAAGATGCCCTAATAAGAACAGGATATGGCGCTAGACTCATTGATCAACAGTTCCAATGCGCCACAGCGAAAAACCGCACCGACCTCCTCAGAAGACAAACACGGGACACAGTGGACAGAGTACCCTTCGTTGTCCAGTACTTCCCCGGAGCGGAGAAGCTACGGCATCTCCTCCGGAGCCTTCAACATGTCATTGATGAAGACGAACATCTCGCCAAGGCCATCCCCACACCCCCACTTCTTGCCTTCAAACAACCGCACAACCTCAAACAGACCATTGTCCGCAGCAAACTACCCAGCCTTCAGGAGAACAGTGACCAAGACACCACACAACCCTGCCACAGCAACCTCTGCAAGACGTGCCGGATCATCGACACAGATGCCATCATCTCACGTGAGAACACCATCCACCAGGTACACGGTACATACTCTTGCAACTCGGCCAACGTTGTCTACCTGATACGCTGCAAGAAAGGATGTCCCGAGGCATGGTACATTGGGGAAACTATGCAGACGCTGCGACAACGGATGAATGAACACCGCTCGACAATCACCAGGCAAGACTGTTCTCTTCCTGTTGGGGAGCACTTCAGCGGTCACGGGCATTCGGCCTCTGATATTCGGGTAAGCGTTCTCCAAGGCGGCCTTCGCGACACACGACAGCGCAGAGTCGCTGAGCAGAAACTGATAGCCAAGTTCCGCACACACGAGGACGGCCTCAACCGGGATATTGGGTTCATGTCACACTATTTGTAACTCCCACAGTTGCGTGGACCTGCAGAGTTTCACTGGCTGTCTTGTCTGGAGACAATACACATCTTTTTAGCCTGTCTTGATGCTCTCTCCACTCCCATTGTTTTGTTTCTTAAAGACTTGATTAGTTGTAAGTATTCGCATTCCAACCATTATTCATGTAAATTGAGTCTGTGTCTTTATAAGCTCTGTTTGTGAACAGAATTCCCACTCACCTGAAGAAGGGGCTTAGAGCTTCGAAAGCTTGTGTGGCTTTTGCTACCAAATAAACCTGTTGGACTTTAACCTGGTGTTGTTAAACTTCTTACTAGGTTCCCTTCTGCCAGCAGATTCAGAGCTTATCCAACCCGCCCTCTCTGAATGGTTAGAAAACCTAAAAGTATGATCCTGAGTTAAAAACTAAAGCAAAGTCTGCTGACAGAACAAGTGAACTCCCAACCCATTACCAGACTTCCGACTGGATGTGGTTCTGTTAGTTCAAAATTGCACCCATTGGGCCTGATTTTACCAACAAGTTGCGCCTGTTTTAAGGCGCAAAAACTTGGTAAAGTCGGCGTGAGGTGAGTTGTGCGATCCGCGCCTGTCTCCACGCCCTTTACCAAGCGGCTAAAATGGCCGTGATCAGACTGTGCCCGATACGGGCGTGACATCAATTTAAATGTATTTGCATGGATTTAAATTGACTTAATGGGCTGCACACCCAAACTTACCGGCACGCCCCCCTTTAACACTGCATTCACCGTCCAGATTCGGCGCGAAACAGACATGGTCCGCAAAATGGCGGGTGGTACAGTAGCACAGTGGTTAGCACTGATGCTTCACAGTTCGATTCCCAGCTTGGGTCATTGTCTGTGTGGAGTTTGCACGTTCTCCCTGAGTCTGTGTGGGTTTCCTCAGGGTGCTCCAGTTTCCTCCCACATTCTGAAAGATGTGCTGGTTAGGTGCATTGACCCGAACAGGCGCCGGACTGTGGTGACGAGGGGAATTTCACAATAACTTCATTGCAGTGTTAATGTAAGCCTTACTTGTCTGTTTCGGGAGCTCCAGCTTCTGAGGAGGTGAGTTCAGAGCTTCCAGCGGCTCTCTAATTCAGATCAGTGGGGGGATCAAGGGGAGGGAGGCGGGTCTGATGGATCTCTGGTGGGGGGGGGAGGAAGGTGAGTCAGATGGCTCTCTGGTGGGGGGGGAGAGGAGGAGGGAGACAGGTCTGATCACTCTTTGGTGGGGGGGGGGAGGAGGAGGGAGGCGGGTCTGATCGTTTTCTGGTGGGGGGAGGAGGAGGGAGGCGGGTCTGATTGCTCTCTGGTGGGGGGAGGAGGAGGGAGGCGGGTCTGTTTGCTCTCTGGTGGGGGGAGGAGGAGGAGGAAGGGTGGCCAGATGGATCTCTGGTGAGGGGGAGGAGGAGGGAGGCAGGTGAGATGGATCTCTGGTGGGGGGAGGGGGAGTCCGCTGTCCACTCTGTGTGCGATTGGTGGGGGGGCAAGTGGGGCAGGGGCCGCGATCAGTCTGGGTAGTGGGGGAGGGGTGTGGGTGGATAAGGGGGACATTTATGTTGTGGGAGTGGGGCAATATTTGTGGGGGCCATTGCTCCCGGGCCGCTTTATCCGGCCCGGGAGCGATGTGGCAGGGGAGCGTTTTCAATTTTATTTTACTGCACATGCGCAGTTGGAGGCTCCAATCAGGGCAGTAGTGTTTCGGGTGCGGTAAGCCCCGCCCACAGGCTTCTGCAGCGCGATTCAGAATCGCTGTTTTTTTTTCAGGCAGAGTGCGTATGGGGGCGCCTGAGGATGGGTCTACAAGTTGGATCTGGATTACGCCCAGATACAGCACTTAGAATCAAAATGGTAAAATTGGGTCCATTAACTCTGTTTATCTCTCCTCAGATGTAGTTCTGATCTGTATTTTCCAGCATTGTCTAATTTTGTCTAATTTTATTTCAGGTTTGCTTTTTTCGAGATAGGATAATGGAGGCAAATACTCAGGTAGGATTTAAAAAACATTTGGATATTGCAGTGGGATAGAGACCAGTGATCTCACTGAACCGATGAAATAAAATAGACCAAATTACTTTCCTCATCTGGGATCCTGAAAACACATTAAGTGCCAATGCAGAAAATTCAATAAATGCCCAGATATTCTGCTTTGGTCGTGTTTGATATGGGATGAATGTTGGTTAGGACACCAGAAGAACTCTCTGCTCACTGCCATGGGAATCTTTAATATCCTCCCTTGTCTCAAAAGCCCATTTGAAAGAAGGCACCTCTCAATGGGGCATCATTTGCTTATGGCCTTCTTTCTGAATGGAAATTATGCATTCAACCTTCTGATTCAGAATTAGAAGTGCCAACGTAACTCCTAATGACAGCACATTCACAATCCATATCCTTAGGTTATCTGTTAATTAACAGATATTTCAAAGTTAGTCAACATTTTTTAATGTCAGTTCACTTCATGTCTCACCTTCCTCTCAATGTTACTGTTCTGGCACAATAAAACATAATGAGGGTGGGGGATGTGGGGGGCCGGGGGGTTGCGGTGGGGGGGGGGTGGGGGGGGGGGCGGCGGCGGGGGCGGGGGGGAGTAGTATGATAAAATTCCTTTTTTTCAATCATCAGGATGGGACAACGCTCCAAGAATATTTTATCGCAGTATGAAATGTTGATATTTGGTGTCTTGTATACTCTATAAGTACTCCATCATAACTGCCAATTTAACATTCCGTTTGATAAATGAATGGCTTAATGCGAAAACTCTATATACTGTGCCAGATCAATAGAAGACTAATCCTTCAGGGAAACACCAAGCAGATCAAATTGTGGTATCAATGTACAAATTAAGCTTTGTGCCACATGCATTATAAATCAGGCATACAGTAATAATGCCCTAGATCATTTATTCAAACACCTACACATTTCCCTGTGGAAGAAAAAGAACAAATATGGCACAAGCACAGCTTTGGAAATAAACAACCTCCAAACTAACTACAGATTTATATTCTCTGTGAATAAGGTTTAGACTATCAGAACATAATTCACTTTTAACCCCTTGAGGCAGCACCATTGGCGCACATCTCCCTCCACTACCTAAAGACAAAGTTAATACCATTCACTATATTGCAGAATTACCTTCTGCTACTTCGCAATGTGCCATCTGGTGCCTTTATAAACAAAAGAGACGACAAGGACAAATGTTGCAATAATTAGATCAAGCTTAAAGCTTTACAAATAAAATGATGTGCTTTAGCTGTTTGATTCAAAGCGTCCAAGAGCAGCAAATTATGTTTTATGAAGTTATACTTTTATGATGGATAGGATTGCCCATTTGTGAATCTTGGATCTAAGAACCATAGAGTCATAGAATCCTTACGATACAGAAGGAGGCCATTTGGCCCATCGAGCCTGCATCAACAACAATCCCACTCAATCCCCATCTCCAGAACACCACGTATTTACTCTGTTAATTCCCCTGACACTAAAAGGCAATTTAGCATGGCCACTCAGTCTAACCCACACTTGGCTTGGATACTTGTGTATATTAGAAATATTCCACTAATGGGAGGCAAGGTGGCACAGTGGTTAGCACTGCTGCCTCACAGCGCCAGCGACCCGGGTTCAATTCCAGCCTTGGGTGTCTGTATGGAATTTGCACATTCTCCCCATGTCCATGTGAGTTTCCTCTTGGTTCTCCAGGTTCCTCCCACAGTCCAAGGATATGCAGGTTAGGTGAAGTGGCCACGCTAAATTGCCCCTTAGTATCCAAAGATGTGTAGATTAAGTTAAGTAGATTAGCAATAGTAATTATGCGGGGTTATTGGGATAGGGCAGGGATAAGTGGAACTGGGTAAGGTGCTCTTTCGGAGAATTGGTGCAGATGCAATGGGCTGAATGGCCACTTCTGTACTGTAGGGATTCAATGATTTCTAAAGGACTAATAAAGATTAGCTGTGAAGAATAACGTGGTATTGTAAGACATATTCTATTCTTTTTCTTGTGACAGGTTGTGGTAATTTAGTCACAAAAAGGTAGACAGACGTGTTGTGATATTCAATCTTCTTTACTTATAAAAATATTGAAATGCTATACAGTATTGACTCAGAAGTGAAGGCAACTAGTTACAGAGGTCCCTGGTAGTAAGTCTAGACATGAAAAAGCCTGTGCTACCGATGACGTCACTCGCACATGCTCTTACCTGCTAAAGACATCAGTATATACGTTCAAATAGGAAGATGCTGACACTCTATAACACTTCTCCCCCCTTAACTTTAATCCCTTTTAAGAAAAGAAACACAATGAAACCCCATGTTTTCACTATATGTCAGTCTTTCAGGAACTTTGCAACTACGCTGTGATCTGCGCAGTACCATTGGTGACTCTGTGGACACTGATGAGCCTTGCCTCAGTGGAACTGGACTAGTTACAGTTTGTCAAGCTGAAAATGACCCATTTACCCCAACTCTCTGTTAGTTTGTCAATCCTCAATCCATGCTAAGGTATCATCCCCAACACTGGGATCTCTTATCTTGTGTAGTAATCTCTTATATCACAGCTTATCGAGTGCCTTTTTTGAAAGCCAAACACTCTACCTCTACTGGTTTCCCATGAAACAACTCAGTGAGGATGCATGTCTTTCTTTCCCACTCCTGGATTGATTGGAACAGCGTTTTTTGTAATATATGGGGTTGAAGGTATTGATTTAGTGTCTGCCCACAACCATTTACTTGCTGATTGCAAAGAACTCAGCAGACAGGTTTTTTGAGTGAAAATACAAAAGGATTAGTTTTCATTAAACTAAAAACCCACCCAGGTAAAAAAATAGATATATTTAAAAGGGTAAACACACATCCTGACCTTCACAGCACCCATACACATACATAAGCTTATAAAATTACAAATGTTAACATTTGGTCACATTAAGATTCAACAATAAAAGGCAAAGAATTGAGCATTCACTGTTTATGACTCCTACACTGGTGTTCGTAGGTGAAGCAATTTTTTTTTATCAGTGGTCTAGGCTGTTCCCCTTGGAAATGCTGCTTTGGGATTTTGATTTGTCCTCCAAACTTCTCTATCTGTTGACTCCAGTATGATACAAGCAGGCAGAATTTTACCATTTTGATTCTAAGTGCAAGGCGGATTTGAAAATGGGAATGCTTCAGACCCGACTTTTAGACCTGTTCTGAGGCGCCCCCAAACACACTCTGCCTGAAAAAATATCAGCGATTCCGAATCGCGCTGCACAAGCCTGTGGGCGGGGCTTAACCCGCCCGAAATTTTGTAGCTCTGACTGGTGCCTCCAACTGCGCATGCGCAGAAAAAACAATTATAGAATGCGGCTCCCCTGCCACATCGCTCCCAGGCCGGATAATGCCTCCCCCTGGCCCCCACAGACATTGCCCCACCTCCCCCAACATTACTGACCCCCTTTCCCCCACCCCCTCTACCACCCAGACCGATCAGGGGCCCCTCCCCCCTTTTCCCCCCATTGATCTCAGCAGAGTGACAACGAACCCCCCCCTTCCTCCCACTGATCTCAGACAGAGTGGCAGTGGACCCCCCTTCCCCTCCACTGATCTCAGGCAGAGTGTCAGCGGACCGCCCCTCCTCCTCCCCCCCCCCCCCATTAATCTCAAGCAGAGAGCCGTCAGATGCTAGGCACCTACCTCCTCACTAGCTGGAGTGTCCAAATCGAACTTTTGTGGAGCCTGTCTGTTTCGTGCCGATTCTAGATGGGCAAACGTGGTGGTAAAGGGGGAAGTGCCAGTAAGGTTGAGCGTGCAGCCCATTAAGTCAATTTAATTGCATGCAAATGCATCTAAATGGCCCTTGCGCCCTTTTTGGGCGCAGCCCCGATCGCGGCCATTTTCGGGCCTTGGTAAAGGGAGGACCGACGTGGAAGTGGGCGTGGAATCACGCTACTTGCGTCACGCCCGACTTTACCAAGTTTTTGCACCCGAAAACGAGTGCAACGTGATGGTAAAATTGGGTCCTCTATCTCTGTGATGTATTCCAAAATGCAACAGAGCTGGGGCTCTCAATTTGACGTGGCAGGGAGAAAGAGATGGTGTTGTGCTCCATTTGAAGACTTAGTTTTGACTGCCTAAAAATAACCAGGGTGTTGTAGTAAAATACATTTCAAAATGGTGATTCTGGTCACATAACCTCTCGCTCAATGATGAGGAATATTCCACAGAAAATAATTGATTAGTTCTAGTCCGGACAGGTGTCGGCTCTTGTGTTATGGCCTAGATGATTAATTTCTTTTATATCCCAGCCATCACTTCTGAATGGACCATTCTTCCCTGTGATGAGTGAGCAAGAACATATCAGGACCTATTACATAGCCATTGTCCCAATAGACTTTCTGTCTCTGCCTGTCAGATAACTTTATAGAAATTCAAATGTTGAGAGCCAGTTACAATCTTCAGTTCATCTTTGAAGCAATTCTTGACATCAGCAGATGTGAAATTCCATATGAGGATTTCCTTGGCATGTCCTAATTGTAATCCATCCACTTTGGAAACTTTCAGAAACTGACCTATTTCTAATACTAGATGTGTTGGTGACCTGTAGCGGCTGTCTTAAGTCAGTGTCTTGGCTTGCTTTAAGAATCCTTTTAAGAAGTTCAATATATATCCGAACAGCCAATGAAATTAAAGATTAATATTCCACATGCACACGTTATGTCATCATGACACCCTTTATCCACACTGCCTGTTATATCTTCAAAGAAATCTAATAAATTTGTCAAACATGAATTCCCTTTCACAAAACCATGTTGATTCTGTCTGATTGTGTTTTGACTTACTAAATGTCCTGTTGAAACCTCCTTAAAGGAATCTCGCATTTTCCCAATGACCCATAGCCTTCTGACTCCCTCTTTCTTGAATAATGGTGTTATATTTGTGGTTTTTCAATCTGCTGAGACCTTTCTGGGATCTAGGGAATTTTTGGATGATTACAACAAATGCAGCAATTATCCTTAAAGACCCCAGGATGCAGGCCATTAGGCCGAGGGGAATTTTCAGCCTTTAGTCCCATTAGTTTTCCTAATACATATGTAATTAAAAACCAAATCTCAGATTGCAAAATGGATCAAAATGATAAAATATGCTGGGATTATTAATCACAAAGGATTTAGAATATAAAAGCAATTGATTGTACCTTAATTGCAAAGTAAGGTAAAGTTGCCTTAGTCTCAGATGACCACAGATGATCCCTTTGAAGGGGAGAGCGAACTGGTGGTGATTTAAACTGAGGATCACTAAACTTCAGGTTTAGAAGGCAGGCCTTCTATAAAGAGCCTTGGTCAGACCTTATTTGAAATATTTTGCTCAGCATTGGGAAGTTCACATTATAGGAGGATTAATCTGATATCTCAATAGGATGACAAAATGGACTGAGGAAAAAAGAGTTATCATATGGGTGGCACAGTGATTCAATTCTGGCCTTGGGTCATTGTCTGTGTGGAGTTTGCACATTCTCCCCGTGCCTATGTGGATTTCTGCTGGGTGCTCCGGTTTCCTCCCACAGTCCAAAGATGCATGGGCTATGATGATTGGCCGTACTAAATTGCTCCTTAGTGTCAGAGGGATTAGCAGGGTAAATACGTGAGGTTATAGGGATAGGGCCGGGATGGAATTGTTGCCAGTGGAGGCTCGATGGGCCGAATGGCCTCTTTTTGCACTGTAGGGATTCTATGATTCTATAAGAGACTGGCAAAAAGGACTATATTCCCTGCAGTTGAGCAGGTTAAAGGTTATCTATTTGATGTGTTTAACAGAATGAAAAGAATGAACAAGTAGACAGGAACGATGTTTCCCTGCTCATAGGGTGATCCAGAACAAGTAGACGATGCTGGTAATTTTCACATTAAGCACAATCAGAAAAGAGTTTCAGGTTGGCTGCTGATTATGCACCATGCCAAATTTTGCTTTCCATGCTAGATTTATGTTTGTGCCCAAGGTCAAAATTAGCTCCATTATCTTCAAATTTAAACCAGACAAGAAAAAGCAGAATGCAGAAAAAACTCAACAGAATCTTGAGAAAAATACAAATATAAGAGACAAATATACACTTCAGATGTTAGAAAACATGAAAAAAAAGATGGAAAATTGGAATTTAACAAGATAACCCACCTGGCCCACTCAAGAAATATGTTGAGCAGGATTCAGACAACCAACAGGAGGGACATTTTTGTAAAGAGAAGTTGTAGAAGATTCCAGATAAAAGCAAATTACTGCAGATGCTGGAATCTGAAACTAAAAGAGAAAACGCTGGAAAATCTCAGCAAGTCTGGCAGCATCTGTAAGGAGAGAAAAGAGCAAATTTTGACAAATTGACAAAGGGTCATCTGGACTCAAAACATCAGCTATTTTCTCTCCTTACAGATGCTGCCAGACCTGCTGAGATTTTCCAGCGTTTTCTCTTTAGGTTGTAGAAGACTCCAATATTCAAGGTGAATGGAGCAGTAGGCTGATGGTAATAGCTCCAATCTTTTTGTGATGTCGCTTATTTTAGATCTTTTTCGGAGGGTGTTGAAAGATGTTTTTCATTTGATAATTTTGTCACTATATGAATGTGAAGTTTATTTTTGACAATATAAGTTTCATATTAAGCACAGTCACTAGCGGGTTGGCTGCCTAAGATACACCATTCTCAGCTGAGGGCCACAGTTTCAATACTAATCTTGCAGCCTCTGTGCACAGGCTTCATTATCTCGGTCAGACCAACTATTACATATTGTAATTATTTCATTAATACAAAACAAATGAATATACAACATTTTTTTTACTATTAGAATAAGAAACATAAATATTATGACCGCTAGACCCTTTGAATTCTCAACCTGTTACTCTTTGTCTCACCCCTCTACGTTAGGATAGCCCAGTATTTCAAGTGAGTTTTCATGAAGGTCATTTACCTACTGAGTAGCTTGGAATCATAATCGTGGTCTTGCCTTCCAGCTCACTGACTACTTCAGCTGCAATTCCTTAAATAACAAAAGGCTGCCATGCGTACTTGCATCTTTCATTACATGCATCAACCTTCTCTGGCCTGCTGAATAATTTAATGTCCGGATGGCACGGTTGCGATCTTAAGCTTAATATAAATTTTGGGAATTATGTTGACTTCTGGCCGCTCATGGAGGCAGAAGTCATATATTTCTTATAATTAGTGGGTTTAGCACCGTGATTAATCCGGCCAAACAACTACTATCCTGAAAATGTACTTCTCTGCACGTTTATTGAATAATTAAGAATGTAATGTCAGGTGCATTTCTAGTATTAACAGAAATATACAGTTATATCTGAACAATTTTTTGGAACTGCGTGAGAGAAAATATAACCTGAAATTAAAGGATCTTCACGAATTCGGCAATCTGTTATGAAGTTCATAGCTGGTCAGACAACAGATCCATCTTCTCTGACCTACCAGCCCACATTTGAGCGCTCTTCAAATTTGCTTCACTGTATGTCAAGAGTTCCATACTTACTATGGTTAATTGTTAATGTTTGAGGGGAATGGAAGTGGGTGGGAGGGAAGGGTACGTGGATTGTGGTGGTAGTCCATATTTCCATAAAATCAAATAAGTTTTCATATAAGATTTGAAAGTTCTCCGAAGATCTAATGGGGCTTGTGAGAATTTTAAACTGCAGCTTTGTTCTAACGTAGTTGTAGTAAACTTGATGTAGAACAATCTGTTGGGGTGGTGGTGGCGGGGAGGGAGGTGGTTAGAATCTCACATCAGGTAACAGATAAGCACATTCTGAAAAGATGTGCTGTTTAGGTGCATTGGCCATGTTAAATTCTCCCATAGTGTACTCGAACAATTGCCAGAGTGTGGCGACTAGGGGATTTTCACAGTAACTTCATTGCAATGTTAATGTAAGCCTACTTGTGACACAAATAAATTATTATTTTTAAAAGTTTAATGTCAACTTCTCTACTGCTGATTTGTGTTGTTACTTTTAACTCCAATCTGCACCTGAAGCATCAATGTAAATTTTCAGAGTTAATCAACAGAATTTTGATGGATGTACGCTAAAAGCTTGAGAAAGATGAAGAGGCTTATAGCTACTGCAAGATTAAACAATCTGCAATAAAAAAAACAATACAAACAAAATTCTAGTCACGGGGAGGGGGCGGGGGGAATACTGAAAATAATTTCTCCAAAACAGCGAAGAAGAAGAGGAGATGTAAATAAGAAAAAAGGCTCAGGTGCAATAATTATGAGCAGCAGCTTTGAATGATTAAACCACAATTAAGTAAATTATACACATAATTCTGGCAGCAAACACAAAACATTTTCCCTGCACTTACAATTGCATTCATCAAAGCCAAATTGCATTGGATTACAACTCAGATGAACTATCCGTACAATACAAGCAGTTGTGGAACGTTCAAAAATGGTTGTAAAGATGAGTAGTCATGATGTGGAGATGCCGGCGTTGGACTGGGGTAAACACAGTAAGAAGTTTAACAACACCAGGTTAAACAGGTTTATTTGGTAGCAAAAGCCACACAAGCTTTCGGAGCTTAAGCCCCTTCTTCAGGTGAACGAAGGGGCTTAGAGCTCCGAAAGCTTGTGTGGCTTTTGCTACCAAATAAACCTGTTGGACTTTAACCTGGTGTTGTTAAACTTCTTACTGTGTAAAGATGAGCACAGCAATTGCAGACCAGTCAGTTTAACATCAGTGGTGGATAAGTTTCTAGAAACAATTATTCGGGATAGAATTAGTTGTCAGATGGAAAAAAATGTGGGTTGATTAGGAAGAGCCAGCATGGATTTCTAAAAGGGAAATGGTGTTGAACTAACTTGGAGTTTTTTGAAGAGGTGACAAAAAGGGTCGATGAGGGTAGCGATGTTGATGTGGTGTGCATGGACTTTCAAAAGGCATTCGATACAGTGCCACGTAACAGAATATGAGAAACACACTGCCTGGAAGTGCAGTGGAGGCATGTTCAATCAAGGCATTCAAGAGGGTATTAGATAATTATTTGAATGGAAACAATGTGCAGGGGTACTGGGAAAAGGCAAGGGAATGGTACCAAGCCATAATACTCAATTGGAGAGCTGGTGCAGACATGATGGACTGAGTGGCTTCCTTCTGCACCGAAACAATTCTGTGATTCTATGCTTCATACTCACCATATTTGGGTATGTGTTGGCCCAGGACAGACCCAGCAGAGGTAGTATATATTTGGGTGGGAATTGTCCTGAGATTCAAAGAACAAAGAACAAAGAAAATTACAGCACAGGAACAGGCCCTTCAGCCCTCCAAGCCTGCACCGACCATGCTGCCTGGCTGAACTAAAACCCCCTACCCTTCTGGGGACCATATCCCTCCATTCCCATCCTATTCATGTATTTGTTAAGACACCCCTTAAAAGTCATTACCGTATCTGCTTCCATTACCTCCCCTAGCAGTGTGTTCCAGGCACCCACAATCCTCTGCATAAAACAATTGCCTCGTACATCTCCTTTAAAACTTGCCCCTCACAACTTAATCCTATGCCCCCTAGTAATTGACTCTTCCACCCTGGGAAAAAGCTTCTGACTATCCAATCGGTCCATGCCCCTAATAATCTTGTAGACTTCTATCAGGTCACCCCTCAACCTCCGTCGTTCTAGTGAGAACAAATCAAGTTTCTCCAATCTCTCCGCATAGCTAATGCCCTCCATAACAGGCAACATAAATCTCTTCTGTACCCTCCCCAAAGCCTCCACATCCTTCTGGTAGTGTGGCGGCCAGAATTGAACACTATATTCCAAGTACGGCCTAACTAAGGTTCTATAAAGCTGCAACATGAATTGCCAATTTTTAAACTCATTGCTCTGGCCGATGAAGGCAAGCATGCCGTATGCCTTCTTGACTACCTTCTCCGCCTGCATTGCCACTTTCAGTGACCTGTGTACCTGTACACCCAGATCCCTCTGCACATCAATACTCTTAAGGGTTCTGCCATTTACTGTACAGTTCCTACCTGTATTAGATCTTCCAAAATGCATTACCACACATTTGTCCAGATTAAACTCCATCTGCCATTTCTCCACCCAAGTCTCCAACTGACCTAAATCCTGCTGTATCCTCTGATGGTCCTCAACGCTATCCGCAAATCCACCAACCTTTGTGTCGTCCGCAAACTTACGAATCAAACCAGTTATATTTTCCTCCAAATCATTTATATATATTACAAACAGCAAATGTCCCAGCACTGATCCCTTAGGAACACCACTTGTCACAGCCATTCAGAAACACACTCTTCCACTGCTACCCTCTGCCTTCTATGACCGAGTAAGAAGTCTCACAACACCAGGTTAAAGTCCAACAGGTTTATTTGGTAGCAAATACCATAAGCTTTCGGAGCACTGCTCCTTCGTCAGATGGAGTGGATATCTGCTCTCAAACAGTGCACAGACACAGAAATCAAGTTACAGAGGGGGGTGGGGTGGGGGGGGGTGGGGTGGGGTGGGGGGGGTGGGGTGGGGGTGTGGGGTGGGGGGGTGGGGGGGTGTGGGGGGGGGTGGGGGGGGTGGGGGTGGGGGGGTGGGGGGGTGGGGGGGGTGGGGTGGGGGGGGTGGGGGGGGTGGGGTGGGGGGGTGGGGGGGGGTGGGGGGGTGGGGGGGTGGGGTGGGGGGATGGGGTGGGGGGGGTGGGGGGGGGTGGGGGGGTGGGGTGGGGTGGTGGAGTGGGGAGGGTGGGGTGGGGGGGTGGGGGGGGTGGTGGGGGGGGGGTGGTGGTGGTGGTGGCAGCTCTCCACTGGTTAGAATCATACCTAGCACAAAGGAAGATGGTTGGGGTTGTTCGAGGTCAATCATCCCACTCTGGAACATTACTGCAGGAGTTCCTCAAGGTAGTTTCCTAGGCCCAAACATCTTCAACTGTTTCATAAATTACCTTCCCTCCATCATAAGGTCAGTGGTGGGATTGTTCACAAATGATTGCACAATGTTCATTCACGACTCCTCGGATACTGGAGAAGCCTGTGTGCATATGCAACAGGACAATATTCAGACTTGGGCTGATAAGTGGCAAGTAACATTCATGCCACACAATGCCAGGTAATGATGACCTCCAGCAAGAGAGAATCTAACCATCTGCCATTGACATTCAATGCCTTGATCATTGCTGAATCCCCCACTATTAATATTTTGGGGGTTACAATTGACCAGAAGCCGAACCAGACCAACCATATAAAAATTGTGGCAGGTCAGAGGCAGGGAATTCTGCAGGGAGTAATTCACCTCCTAACTCCCCAAAAACTGGATGAGTGCAGCTCCAACAACATTCAAGAAGCTCAACACCATCCAAGACAAAGCAGCTTGCTTGACTGGCACCTCATCCACTACAATAAACAGTCAGTATCTCCACCACAGATGCACATTGGCAGGTCTGTGTACTAACTTCAGGATGGCCTTCAGCAATTCACCAAGGCTCTTTCGATAGCATATTTGAAGTCTCTGACTTCTGCCGCCTAGAAGGACAGGAACAGCAGAAGACTGGGACACCACCACCTGCAAGTTTCCCTCCAAGTTACACACCATCCTGACTTGGAACTACATTGCTATTCCTTCATTGTTGCTGGATCAAAATCCTGGAATACCCTCCCTAAGCACTGTGAGTGTACCTACAACCCAGGGACTGCAGGGATTCAAGAAGGCAGCTCACCACCACCTTCTGAAAGGCAACTTGGGATGGGAAATATATTCTGGTCTAGCCAGTGATA
The DNA here is from genome assembly GCF_964213995.1 of Mustelus asterias. Lineage (NCBI taxonomy): Eukaryota > Metazoa > Chordata > Chondrichthyes > Carcharhiniformes > Triakidae > Mustelus > Mustelus asterias. The sequence continues at coordinate 113,741,968 of NC_135804.1, forward strand.
ACAACATCCAATAAAATGAATAAAAAATGTGGACTATATACAGCAGGCATCTCAAAAACCTGAAATAGAACAGTAACCATGATAAGTGACATTCTGGCCCTGAATAGATAGATAAGAATGGAAGCATGTGAATACAGTTCTACCCAGATAGATGGCAGTGGAGAGGCATGGAGTAGGACAGTGTGGCTAACCATGTTAAAGGCTGGAGATGGGTGTTTTATGCTTCAGAGGTATGCAGAGATGATACATCATGCTCTATGTGCGCAGAAGTTTTATTCAGCGCTTTAAAGGCCTATTCTCATGCTTACATCACCTCCCAAGTTAGGATGGGGTGTCACTTGGAGAGAACTTGCAAATGATGCAGTTCCCATGCACTGCTGCCCTTATCCAAAATAGTAGAGGTCATGGGTTTGGAAGGTGCTGTCAAAACTTTAGAAAAAGTGGAGGAGGAGGAGAAAAAGTGGTAATCGAAGTGATAAGCTCAGGTCCAGAATGGCAGCCAAGTCATAAATAAAGGGAAAACACAAGTCAGATAGGCCTGCTTGCAAAACAATTAATATATGCAGAGTTCTTCAATTGTGGCCTAATTAAGATTCAACACATGTTTAACATAGAATCCCAACTTTTAGATCCTATCTGCGGAACAATAACCCCGAGTGCTTGCTTTCCTTTTATTTAACCTTTTCTTTTACCTATGTCACTAAGTATATTTATATTCCCAGAATCTTTTGCTTCTTTACCCCACTTAGATTCTTATTTTCTAAGTAACATTCAATCTCTTTTTTGAAATTTCCAGAACATAATTGCAGTGGTGGGAGGGGTTTGAAAGCCTTGATAATGATTTTAAAATGGGAGTACACAGATTGTGAATCACTGGTGGTTGGTGAAGAGTGACGGATGTTTGGGCTTTGTACAGGAGAAGCAGGGAACTGTGAAGTGTTGGATAAATTGGAGTTTGCAGAGGACAACATTTGGGAGACCACCAATTGTCTTAAAAAATGTTAAAGATGCACAAAGCTGAATGCACTTAGTAAGAATGGCTCTGACACAGAGACTCAACCACTGCTGTAGAGATCAGGGTTATTTTCAAGGCTGGGTCTTATTTGAATGCTATTAGTCAGATCCCTGCATGGAATGGGTATGATGTCATAGAGTCATAGAGGTTTACAGCATGGAAACAGGCCCTTCGGCCCAACTTGTCCATGCTGTTTTTTTTAAAACCCCTAAGCTAATCCCAATTGCCCACATTTGGCCCATATCCCTCGATACCCATCTTACTCATGTAACTATCTAAATGCTTTTTAAAAGACAAAATTGTACCCACCTCTACTACTACCTCTGGCAGCTTGTTCCAGACACTCACCACCCTCTGTGTGAAAAAATTGCCCCTCTGGACACTTTTGTATCTCTCCCCTTAAACCTATGCCCTCTAGGTTTAGACTCCCCTACTTTTGGGAAAAGGTATTGACTATCCAGCTGATCTGTGCCCCTCATTATTTTATAGACCTCTATAAGATCACCCCTCAGCCTCCTATGCTCCAGAGAAAAAAGTCCCAGTCTATCCAGCCTCTCCTTATAACCCAAACCATCAAGTCCCGGTAGCATCCTAATAAATCTTTTCTGCACTTTTTCTAGTTTAATAATATCCTTTCTATAATAGGGTGACCAGAACTGTACATAATATTCTAAGTGTGACCTTACCAATGTCTTGTACAACTTCAACAAGACGTCCCAACTCCTGTATTCAATGTTCTGACCGATGAAACCAAACATGCCAAATGCCTTCTTCACCACTCTGTCCACCTATGACTCCACTTTCAAGGTGCTATGAACACATACCCCTAGATCTCTTTGTTCTGTAACAAAGTGGGTGAGAAGTGGCAACCAGTCTCCAGGAAATTGGGCACTCCTGATTCTCCTGACTGCGCAAAGGAAGTAAGATAAAACAAATGACCCGTTTTTGCCTCTTCATCCACCTGGCAGATCCTCACTCACTTCAGCCTGGTGAGAAGGAACAGTATGTTTCCAGCTCAGGACTGAGATGAAGTTGCAGTCACATTGCAGTTGCAATGATGTCATTAACACTCATCTGCCTATTAAAGGAAGTATCATTTTGGCCTTCATAGGAACATAGAAACATATAAAATAGAAGCAGAAGTAGACCATTCAGCCCTTTGAGCCTGCTCCGCCATTCATTCTGATCAGGGCTGATTATCAAATTCAATAACCTGATCCTGCCTTCCCCCCACATCCTTTGATCTCTTTAGCCCCAAGAGCTATTATATATAAGAGCATATTATAAATACATATTTCTTCTTGAAATCACACAACGTTTTGGCCTCAACTACTTTCTGTGGTGGTGAATTCCACAGATATTATCTTAGCTACAGTAACATAATGCAAATTTGTATAAAAATGATGGTCAGGTGGGTCTGGTTATTTGGATAACTATGAGAATTTTAACTGCCGAACTTTTGCTGGAAAGTTAGCTTTAAAATCGCCACAATTTTCATTCATCTTAGTAAATTAATATCCTTTAATATCATGTTCTGTATCTTGGAACCAGATTAAGACTATGAGCCATTAAGATGAGAAAAGCTCGGCAGAATTCTCTCAAGCCCCCATTGGCATGTTCAATGGTGGGCGCGTGGGGGAGAATATGGTGGGAGACCTAGAAATTGGCTTCACGTGGTGTCAACTTATAGTGGTATCTTCCACTGGCAGCTGCCATGGCAGGTCAGAAAACTTGCCAGATGCTGGCGTAGACCTCATTTCCTTCCTGTTAATCTGGTCCACATGCCAGATTCTCCATAACGTCGGCGGGAAAACCACACTGGTGTGAGACATGTTCAGAACAACGTAGCATGCAGATGTTGAGACACATCTGATCAATGCCTGGGGCTACCTCTGGAGTTCCTGATTGAGACTGCCCATAATGCTGGATCCTGGAACACCAGAGTAATGGGTCGTGTGAGCATCTGGACCTTCCAGATTAGATGTCCTGGAGGAGGTCCATCTTCCAGCCTTAGAATAGTCCTGAAGATCCATCTTCATTTTCAGTAGGTCCATTCTACGATCTCAGAGTGCTCCTGGAGATCTATCTTCATTTTCAGGCGGTTCTGATTGATTTCTTTAGTCAATAGTGGGGCAGTAATATTGGACGCCTGTTCAATATGACACCTGGACACAACGACCTGCATGCACCGCACCGAATATGGTGTGAAACACTTGGGTGCATAATTAAAGAGATTGGGAATGGAAGACTTGGCATGTTTCCCTGCTGGATGCTACAGTGGGAAACACACCACGTTCCTGCACCTATAAGATAATGAAGGGGCTGGATAGGGTAGAGGTGGAGAGATTCTTTCCACTTAGAAAGGAAGCTAGAACTAGAGGGCACAGCCTCAAAATAAAGTGGGGTCAGTTTAGGACAGAGTTGAGGAGGAACTTCTTCTCTCAGAGGGTGGTGAATCTCTGGAATTCTCTGCCCACTGAAGTGGTGGAGGCTACCTCGTTGAATATGTTTAAATCACGGATAGATGGATTCCTGATCGGTAAGGGAATTAGGGGTTATTGGGATCAGGCGGGTAAGTGGAACTGATCCACTTCAGATCAGCCATGATCTTATTGAATGGCGGGGCAGGCTCGAGGGGCTAGATGGCCTACTCCTGCTCCTATTTCTTATGTTCTTATGTTGTCATGCTACTTTAGTCTCACAATGGGAGAAATCCACCCGCTGTCTTTAAAAATGAACATCCTATTATTTCTGTCATGGTATTATGTTACATATCACTCAAAGTATCAAATGAAATGTAAAGATTTGTGAATATTCTAGATTTCTGATGGATAAATTGTAGTTAATATTTCTAATCACAGTTACCTTTAGGAAATAATTCGTACAATCAATATTTTCTAAATAATACAAAATAGTACCAAAAGTACAGGCTGGCGATGAAGATCAATGAATATTCCCTAAAGAGTAATCCTGCATAGATTTGCAGCTGGCTGACAGCAGCAGTTAATCTAACAGTAATTAACCATATGACTGATGTAGTCTGAAAAGATGTTGGTTAGTCCAGATGTTCAGCACTGATCGTAACTGAACTGAATAAGAAACAAGTGAACAGCCAGGTTTCCTGAAGTACCATATAGTCCATGATTGCATCGGACGTTGGAATTCCATGTTCAAATTGTTTGCATGTATCGGTGAATAAAAGGTATTGGTGAATAAAAGGTATCGGTGACAGCATGATGGATGTTGATAGTACGATAAACTGCCTATTGAAATTCACAACACTGCACAGTCTCAGGTAATTACCTTTTCCCTCCGCCACTGAAGGTGGGTGAAGGTGATGCTTTTGCCTTTGTTAGTCTGTTTGCCTGTAAACAATATACCTCAAAATCTAATGGACGGATTTCAACAATTCTTGGCACATAAATCACCCAAGGAAGAACTGGTTTGTTTTTGACAAAGTTGTGGATCTGGTTCCTGGATTTTCTTTAAAGGATTCATTAACATTGGGAGGTAGGGTGAATTGACTCTTTTTTGGAATGCTGTAGGTTGTTTCATTTGGAATATTTTTGATTGTTTTAGAATGTTGTGGATCGTCTTAGCTGCTTGTCACGGCTGTTCAAATTTGAGCAGGGTATTCAGAGCAAGTTGTTGGATATGGAATGGCTGGAAGCTGCTCATGTGGGATGGAAACTCTTACCAAAAAGTTTTATTTTTTTTATGGAGAGTAGGGGGGTTTATTTAAACAGCAACAACCTTTCCTTTCACCACCTGTCTGGAAACAGAAATATATTTTGATTTACTTCCCCCCTTTATAAGTCATAGCTTGTTTCCCAAACTCTCAGTTTCTGTGTAACCCCACATCACACTTGACGTAAGGTGAACTTGGAAGGTTAGTTTATTTGCACACACTCAAATTGTGTGATTTGGGGGAGGGGTTCAGGGTTGCCACATATTGCACTCATACAGTAATAGAAGAAGTAAGAAAAAAGGACAAAGACCATAGAGAAAATAATTTTTGTTTTGCATGTGTCCAGAAACCAGGATCAAAGTCCAGTGGGATATTGCTTCACAGTGGTTGGCAGGTTGAGAATGGATACAGGATAATTTGCTTTTCCAGGAGAGCTGACTTCCACAATGAGATAGATCTGCACAAATTAAACAGTCTTGTAGGCAATAGTACAGAATTTCCAATAGAAGCATTATAGATAGGGCCGTTTTCAGCCTAGGAAGTGCCCCTTTTCTGTGCTGCTGCTAGCTGGATGGAAAAATGGCAGACTGATTTTTTTCCAGTACAGCAAGGCTATATTCCATGTCACATGATGCTGACCTTTTCTCAGTGTCTTTGACAAAGAATGTGCACATCCCCATTCTGGGTTCCTGAGATACGTAAATCTTTCAACCATTAAGATTTGAAAGGAAGGTTTTAGGGTCCTTTGTCCTAGCAGATGAATGAGTTCCAGTGGGCCAGGCCCAGCTTATGAAATATAGATGACCTTTGACTAGTTCCCTTTGAATTTGGTCTCTGCAGCCCACCGGGGCCATTAATGTCTCTTCAGAGATAACGAGGTGCACATTTCTGCAATGCTGCCATATTAGTTCCAATTGTTTGAGGGTCACAGACAGAAATAGCTTCAATGATTTTAAAAGGATCTTTGTTCAGTTTTTAAACATTTTATAAATTAGCTATGGGGACATCTATATATATTTTATAAAGCAAAGAATAGGGCGTAGTTCTCCATGCTCATCAGGCGGCTGCTGGGGATGCCGATGCCCCACTGAATGGGGTGCCAGCCAAAAATTGGGATTCCCGCTGGGGATGAAGGCAATCAGGGTTCATCAACCCACCCCATCAGCCCCGATTGGGTTCCTGCCCAAAGCAGACAGCAGCCAATTATTATTCAGAATCCCAGTTTTAAATCTCATCACTGGGCTTGAAGCCCGATTCAATTCTCTACCCCTATTAAAAGAGCAGGCAAGAAATGTTCTTTGATTACTTCAACCACTAATTGTGGGTGGAGGTAATGTTTTTGCTCCTGTTTGTCTGTAAATAACATACCTCAAAAACTTATAAGTGGATTGCTATAAAGTGTGGTCCACCTGCATGGCCCAAGGAAGAACTGCTTAATCTTTGTCAAAGATACAGATTTGGATCCAGGAATTTTATAAAATATCTGTTAACACTGGGATATAAGGCAGATGCATTTATTTATTTTTAAGTTGTGCATTGTTTCACTTTGAATGTTGTTGATTGTTTTAGAATGTCATGGAGTGTCTCAATTGGTGGCGCAATTTGTCACACCTGTCAAATTGTGAGCAGAGTTTTCAGAGTAGGTTGTTGAATGTGAATTGGCCTGAAGCCTCCTCAGTGAGTTAGCTCTTAATAAAAAAACATAGCCTCATACTTACAGAGCATCAGCAGTTAGGGAAAAATCTTATGGTAGAGCTGTGTAATTGTAATAATGTCAACTTAACACAGTGTGGCAGTGGTATGCATTCTACTGAGTTCCCTCTTGTTACAATATGCATTTGCCCACTATCGTATATTGAATTATTTGCCTTAGACGTCCTACAATAACAAGTATGAATGTTAGGAGAAACCCCTAAGCCAGTTTACCATTTATCCACTCAACTGCATCACCTGAGTGCCCCAAAGGAATAAGAAAGACTTCTCGCTTCATTCATCAACTTTAAGGAGGACCTGCACAGAGTGCTTTAAGAAAAGATTTAAACTTGATGAAGCCAAATCTTTTGCTACATTTACTGGCTTTCACAGCACTAAGAAATTCTTGGTTTAAAAGAAACTCTCAGCAATATCTGTCTGATTTGATCTATGATTTGATAAACTCTGCAATGCAGTAGACCGAGGGGATGCACTAGGTCTACTTGAAGTCACTTTCAGTAATCAGGAACAAAAAACACACACACATGCAAATACACTTCTATTGTAGTCCGCTATTGCATATAAACAGCATATAAATGTGAAACGTTTGCACTATGAAAACTGAACCGGAAGATTTGTTTTACGGACCTGAAATTCTTAGAATCATAGAATCCCTGCAGTGCAGAAGGAGGCCATTTGGCCCATCCAGCTTGCAACGAAAACAATCCCACCCGGCCCTATCCCCATAACCTACATATTTACCCTGCTAATCCCCCTGACATTAAGGGCAATTTAGCACAGCCAATCCACCTAACTCGTACAACTTTGGACTGTGGGAGGAAACCGGAGCACCTGTAGGAAACCCATGTAGACACGGGGAGAACGTGCAAACCCCACACAGCCAGTCACTTGAGGCAGGAATTGAACCTGGGTCCCTGGCACTGTGAGGCAGCACTGCTAACCACTGTGCCATGGTGCTGCCCTGATTGGTACAATATGAGCGTGATCTGACTATTCTATAGATGTTACGTCAATACCATATTTTCTGTCATTCCATCACTGAACCTACTGATAAATTAAACAATTTTGCAATGTTTAAATGATCACCATTAAGCTTAGGGCTAGATACAACTCACCTGAATGTTAAAGCGTTCCTTACAAAAAAGAACGCCAGTGATACAGCTGGATTGAAGAATATTTCTGCAAAGATTGGTGAAGAATCCAGCTGCGAGATTGTTGCTGAGGCATTCTTTGCTCTGAGTGATGGAGAACTGTAACTTGCAAAATAGGCTCCGACTGATGGGCTTACTCTGACTGTAATAGTCAAGAGACCTCTAAAGTAATACCATCTTAACCTGTGCTGTTTAGACTGCAAAGTCTGAAGTCTCAGTGGAATTATGGTCAAAATAAAGCCAGAAATTGTGCTTCCGTCTGCCAATAGCTTAAATGCTTGAGCAAGTGGAGTTTACAGGAATAGGTTGGCGAACATCACAAGAACCACCCATCAGCACAGAGACACATACCTCGGTGGGTGGAATTAGCAGACAGGCTTCAGGGTCATTCTCTGGTGAGCACCACATAGCTGCTGATGCACATCTGGTGGAGGCAGGAACATCCGAGGGTTTAGGCAGGTGGAGGTCCGCTGGATCCCAGGAAACAGCTGGCCCCCAGCCAGATGCCGAGCCATTGAAAAAGGGTTCTCTCAAAGCTGTGGGAGATGCAGAGACAGAACCGGGAACTACAGGAAGGGATGTCAGCAACATTCCGGAAACGTGCAATGCTGTTTGGAGGAGTCCTACAGCCTTCAGGTGCAGGAGATGGTGCTGACACTGCGTGGCACCCAGGCCAACACAGCATGGGTGGCGACCGCAGTGGAAAGCCTGGGGCAGGAATTTGTAGCCATGGGCGGCACGGTCCAAGGCATGGCAACGTTTTGAGGACCATGGCTGAGGGCCTTGGGAAGGTGCTCCAGAAGCAGAGGGCCGAGGCTGAGGGCCTCGAGAGTGTGGTTCAATCACAGAGGGCAATTGCAGAGGAGCTCCAGAGCGTGGTCCAGATGCCTAGGTCCATTGCCGAAGACTATCATACTATTGTGCAGACAATGTTGGTCCTTCAAGACCAGCAGAGACAGTGATGCAGAGGCTTCTGGAAGTCACTCCAGTTGCTCCTCCACCCCATGGAGTGTCCTAGGGGGCCATAGGTGCCCCAAGGGAAGAGAAAGTGCTAGAAGCCATCTGGGGGCCTTTCACCCAGGAGACTCTGGCAGTCTCCGGCCCTTCTGAATCTCCCCTTCCTGACACTGGTGCATCCCAATAGCAGCAGGCTAAATAGGCTGGCATGGCTACATCCATGACACCTGAAAGTTGGCCGGAGCCTTCCAGGTCCTGGGCCTCCAGAGGACGCCCACCATGGCCATCACAGGCCGTGGGACATGGAAAGACAGCAAGCCACCTCCACATGTGATGTCCATTCTGGGGAGTCACCTGGACATAACATTATGTCATGCAAGCTAAAGAAGATTTAGGAACACTGAGAGGGCACAGGTGAAGGCAGGCACTGTAGTTAGGGATAAGGTAAATGGTTTTATAAGCAATCAGTGTTGAAGAATATTGCACCTCAAAGCTGCCACTCCTCTGTCTTTGTCCCATTTCTCACAGGGAGTTTATCTCCCCATATGTATCTCGAACCTCCTACCGGCCTCTAAGCAATCTCAACAAAGAGAGCCACGGAGACCCATGGGGACAGACATCCTGGAACGATAGCCTCGCAGCCTCATCACTCACTGAACCCCAGGCTTTGCCTCCGCTGCCCCCCGCCTCCTTCCCCCGGAGCATTGGGCCAAACAATGGTGCACCCTGACCCTCACTCAGACATGAGCCCAGAGTTGTATATGCAGTCAGAAGATAAGCAGGTGTCAGACTTAGGCCGCATCACAGCTTGCATCACAGCCTCATCATCATCACCCTCTTGCCTTGACAAATCACCCGCCGACCCAGCCAACCCAGGCCTATCACCCTGGCATGATGTCAATGTGACCCTCTGAGTGAGGAGGGGGTAGCACTGGTCTGGGGGGTATGTACAAGGGTTCTGGAAGGGTAGGCAAGGGTTTTAGGAGGGTGGAGAGGATTCTTAGAAGGTCCTATAGCACCTGTATCCTGGAGCATTGAGCTGCCAGTCCTGTCCCTCTCTTAGCCATGTTTCAGCAATAGCTATAATATCCCAATCCCATGTACCCATCCATGCATTGAGTTCATCTGCCTTGCCCATCAGGCCTCTTGCATTGAAATAAATGCAATTTAATCTAAACTTCTCTTGCTCTCTGCCCTGCTCTTGCCTGACCTGTCTAGTACTAGGATCACTGACACTGCCTTTACTATTCAATGTGCTCTCTTTAACTTCCATGCTGTCCTCAACCTTCTCCTCTATCTCCCTACTGCTTTGGGTCCCACCCCCAGAGCTCATCCAGTGCTTGGCTGTTATCTCTTCCTAGCTAGAAACTATTTCCTCTAACATAACAATATATAATTTTTAATTCATTCATGGGATGTGGGTGTCACTGGCTCAGCCAGCATTCATTGCTGAAGGGTTCTTGCTGATCTCAGGTCCTTGAGGGTGTGTAAAGTCCACTGGGATACAAGCACTTAACTCGCAACAGCTCTTAGCTCTAACTCACTTTTTACTCAATCTATTCATTTACCCTAACAGCCGTATTTAGTGAGGATTGGAAAGTGATGGTCAGTTTTAGTGAACCAGTAAGAAGTCTCATAACACCAGATTAAAGTCCAACAGGTTTATTTGGTATTACAAGAATTTGGAGTGCTGCTCCTTCATGATGAAGGGGCAGCGTTCCGAAAACTCGTGAAACCAAATAAAGCTGTTGGACTTTAACCTGGTGTTGTGAGACTTCTTACTGTGCTTACCCCAATCCAACGCCAACATCTTCACACCTTAGTGAACCAGATTTTTACAATGATGGTTTCATGTTCACCGTTACTGACACTAACTTTCAAATTCAGAATTATCAATTGAATGCTTAAATTCCACCAACTGCTGTTGTGGGATTTGAACTAATTTCCCCAGAGCATTAGCCTAGGCCTCTGGATTGCTGTCCAGTTATTGCCACTACACCACTACCTCCCCTCTTTTAAATAGCATTATTTCCTGACATAAAATTACCTAATGTATCTTTTACTTTGTGTCCCACAAAACCTTTCACCACTATTTCTCGAGCCTTTTTCCTCAGGTAATACAATTACACTCTCAATATGTTTTGTGGTGCAACCTATGTTTTGTGGTGCATTACTCCTCGCCTAAGAATATCCTCAATGTCAATGTAGATGTAATATTAAGAAAAGGCAAAAGTAACCAAGTACTACGGTCAGTAAATGCCAAGGGTTAATATTACAGCTAACAGAGAAATAAAATAACAATGTCAATGTATGAGGCATACAGTCACAATCCAGCACTGTTATGTAAGGTAGTTCTAATTGTTTCTGTATTGTTGCAATTTCACATGAATTCAGAATGGACAGATCCTCTCTGACCAACTTCCTTGATTTATTTGATGAAGAGGGCAGGTTAAGCAGACTGTGGTGAAAGCTACAACATGGTGTATCTAGTTCCTAAAAGTTATTCGATGAAGTTCTACCTCAAGGCAGCTAGTTAAGCAATTTAGGATAAACTAAATTGATGAAGACGACAGCAACTTGTTTGAGGAGATACGTCAGAATGTAGGGCTGCAGTAAGTGGAGTGCCCCAAGGCACTTCACTAGGATCCCAATAGTTTCTTGTTTACACCAATGACATGGATTCAGAAATTCAATGTAAATTGTTCAAATTTGTAAATCAGGACACCACGAATCAAATGAGACAACTCAGAGGTTCTTGGAAGAATCAGGCAAAATATTCATGCCCATAGAACAAAGGTGGATGAAAATTAATGCAGAGGTGTGCAAAATTTGGGTAAAATTTGGATGCAGCTAAGAAGCAGCAAAAATTGGTAGTAGCTGTTTATAGGCTACCAGATTAGTGGGAGTGTGGTGCATATTATTAATCAAGAGATTAGGGGAGCAAGTAGCATGGTTAATACCATAATCATGGATGACTTTAATCTGCGTAAAGACTGGGTAAACCTAATGTTGTGGAGGACGAGTTTCTGAAGTGTGTTATGGGTAGTTTTCTAGGTTACTATGTTGAGGAACAGACTAGAGAACAAATTAATTTAGATCTAGTATTGTGTGGTGAGAGAGAGCTAATTAATAAGCTAGATGTAAAATAATCTTTCGGAATAAGAGACCATGACATGATGTAATTTTACATTCTGTTTGAAAGTAAGGTAGTTCATTCTGAAGCCAGGGTGTTAAATTTGAACAAAGGAAATTATCAAGGTATGAGAAGAATGTTAACTGAGGTGGATTAGGAAAATACATTAAATGGTATGATGGTACATAGGCAGTGGATAGTCTTTAAAGAATTATTATATTGTTTATAGCAAATATATGTCCCTTTAAGGCACAAAAACCCAAAAAGAAAACTCATGGCTAACAAAGGAAGATAAAAGAAAAGGCCGATAAAGTTGCCAGAAATAGTACTAAACCTGAGGATTGGGACGATTTTAGAATGCAGCAAAAAGGGACGGTAGGAGGGAATCAACGAGGAGTATTTGAGTCTGTGTCAGGCTTCAGTAAAATGGTTTTATTTCCACATGCATGAGGGAGAATCAGCTCAGACCCAGTGAAGTCCAGTCTGTATCTAGGCTGATTCTGAAGATACAAAGGCTGTACACATTACTTATACTGTTTTCTAGGGACCAGAGTATTGTAATACAAGATATCATTGATACGAATAGCTTGAATTGATTATAGTTGATCACATTAGGTGGGTAAATGTCCTGGGTACTTCACGTTAATCGGTTGTATCCGGCTATCCTAGTCTATCTGTTTTGTGATACAAAAGCGATATGTCTGATAAATAGGTTTCGATGGTGTGATAACCGTCCCATCTCCCCAGTTTCTAGGAACAATGGCTTCTCTAGACTCAGTGGAGCCTTGCTAATCAGTATCGACCCTGCATTGTTCGCCAAGGCCTTGAAATAATCTCACCTGCAAAGTAACTGTGTTGGCAGTCTGAGATGTTACCCGCAGTGTGCCCGCAGTTACGATGGACCCTGTATTTTAACCCTTTCTTAGACATTCCTTTTCCTGCTGTTACATGCGCACCCAGGATTTATCCCAATACTGGATTCTGCCCTACTACAAGGACCAAGAAACTGATAAAGAAAGGGAGAATCGAATATGAATGTAAATTGCAAAAAACATAACAACGAACTGTAAAAATTTGTATAGGCATGTACAAAGGAATCTCTCGTGGGTTCTGGAGATTCCATGGCAGATTCCCTAAGTCGCTGCCAGTGCATGCCACCCACTGTAGCCAGTGAATTATTTGAGTGCCTTGATTTTCTCAGCAGCAGTGCGTTGAGGGGCCTCCCTCACTGACATCAACGTGCAAGGTCCTTCCGGCAACTGACGGGGTAAGTACATTTCTGTTAGAGGCTAATTTTAACTTAGAGACAAGTTAGTCATAGGTATGGGGTGAAATAATATTTATTTTTGCCAATAATAGTGCTTTCAAAATAAGTGATAATATAAAAATATGTGAACATGAAACTTTAAAGTGCCTAAACGTTGTATCTACCTAGTGTTGCCCTTCACCCGTGCCAACTTAGTGCCGCTACACATTCTTAACCTTATGTGGCATACCACTACGTCTCAGTGTCTCCCCAGGATATATCGGAAGTGGAGGCGGCCAGCTGCCTACCACATCCCATGGCCTGTGATGCCCTTGGCGATCATCCTCTGTAGGGCCTGGACCTTGAGGGCCCTGTCCAGCTTCCAGGTAGAGTTTTAACAATACCAGGTGAAAGTCCAACAGGTTTATTTGGTAGCAAATACCATTAGCTTTCGGAGCGCTGCTCCTTCGTCATGATGAAGGAGCAGCGCTCTGAAAGCTAATGGTATTTGCTACCAAATAAACCTGTTGGACTTTAACCTGGTGTTGTTAAAACTCTTACTGTGTTCACCCCACTCCAACGCCGGCATCTCCACATCACAGCTTCCAGGTGTCAGGGACATATTCATGACACCCTGTTCATCCAGCTGCCCTGAGATGTCCCGGTGTCAGGAAGGGTGAAATCAGAAGGTGTAGCCACCTCTCCTAGGTGGAAGGCCCCTGCACAGGCTTGAACCCTTTCTCCCCCCTTGGGGTTCCTGTAGGCCCCTGGAACACTCTGTGGAACGGTGGTGCTTCTGCAGTGAGCTCCAGAGGCTCCAGCATCACCTGGGCCTGCCAGCTCTGAAGGACCACCTGCGTTCTTGCCATGGTGGTCGAGCCCTCTACAATGGCCCTCTGAATTGGGGCTACCTGGCAATAGCAACAGCAAGTGCCCTCTGGGACTGGGCCACACTCTGCAGCCCCTCAGCCAGGACCCTTTGTGACTGGGTCATGTCCTCAAGGGCTGCTGCCATAGCCCACTGTGGCTCAGCGCTGTCCCTCTGGGTCTCCTGCAAGCTCTTGAGCCTCTCAGCTATGGGTCACAGAATCTCGAGAAGCCTATTGAGGCCTTTCAGCTGTGGCCTGCTGTGACTGGGCCATGGCCCTCTGGGACTCTGCCATGGCTTGCTGTGACTCAGCCATCACTTGGACGCTGCCACTCATGGTGAGGATTTCCTGCCCCAAGCCTTCCACTCTGGATGCCACCCATGCAGTGTTGGCCTGGGAACAATGCAAGCAGGCAATAGCTGGTTCATCTGAAAGGTTTGGGACTCCTCCCAACAGCCTCACAGTTGGTCCAGTGTGACCCTCAGCCCCTCCTACATTCCCTGGCTCTGTTGCTGCATCTCCAGCAGCTGAGGGAGAAGTGATCGCAGAGGACCAGCATGTAGCCTGGGACCAGCATGTAGCCTGGGACCAGCATGTAGCCTGGGGCCAGCTGAATCATTGAGGTAAGGGGGTCAGTAGTGTTTTTTTGGGGGGGGGGGGGGGTTCTCCTTGCAGTGAGGGGAGGGCTGCATCTGGCCCGGTGGGGGTTGCAGGGATTCTTTCAGAAGAGCTGTTTTCTTTTCTGCTTTTCCTGCGCTTGCACAGTTTGTGACTCCAATCGGAGTTACTGGTTGTCTGGTGAATTAAGACCCGTTCACTGCCTCTCGTGGTTAGAAACGCTCTGGCCCATATTTTCAAAGACTGAGTGCATATGATTGGGAGTGAAAAGTCGCCCAAAAAACAGATCAGGAACTCTCCCGTTTTCATGCTAGCTGGATACAAAAAAAACTCGTAAAATTCCTCCCATTGAGTGGATAGGAACGTGGCAGATGGGATATAATGTGGAAAAATGTGAACTTCTCCACCTTGGTGGGAGGAACTGATGTGAGAGATCTATTTTTGTCAGGTGAACTGGCTACTGGATCAGGACCTACTGTGTATCCATACCTCTGCCACAAAGATGCCTATAAGTGAGATATGAAGATGGCAGACATTGACACTGAAAACTGGGAGTTAGTCCCTAGCGGATGTGACTTTTAAAGGCTGACAGTTTGGCAGGTCACTGGAAGGGGCGAGCAAAAATGAAAAGTTCCACTGGCTGACAAGAGGGCCCAGGGAAAACAGAGACCAGCGAATCATGAAGTTTCTCAGCTGCTGTTGTTGTAAAGGGGATAGCTGTCACAAGTCAGTGCTCATTATTACTACACAATTGTGGGGAGATGGTGATGTAATGTCACTGCTCTTGTAATCTAGGGGACACGGGTTGAAATCTCACCATGGCATTTGGTGGATGTTAAATTCAATTAATAACCTGGAATTGAAATCTAGTCTCAGTAATGGTGACCACAAAACTATCATCAACTGTTGTAAAAATCCAGAAGGTTCCCTTTCGGATAAGAAATCTGCCATCCTTATCCAGTCTGACCTACATGTGAGTCTACATCCACAGCAATGTGATTGACGCTTGACTGTAATCAAAAATGGCCTAGCAAACAAGGGCAATTAGGGATGCTCAACAAATGCTAACCTTGCCAGTGACGCCCACACGAAGACTGAATAAAGAAATAAAAATGAGGCATAGATATCAGAAGAGATGGGATCTGATTTATCTGTGATGATCTTCCATAACTGACCCTTGGCTAAGCTCACATATAAAGAATCACCATTTGGGCATGATACTGAGGTCTGTTTGTGCCTGTACTTTCAGGCTGAACTTAGGACTTTAAGATGAGGCAGAGAGAAGGTGGGGGGTGGCGGGGGAGGGGGGGGGGGTGGGGGGGGGGAGCTTTTAATATCGCCTCTTGGTCTAAGTCACATTAGGACTGAGATAATTGCTAAAAGGGAGACCTTAAAATGTTATTAATTGGATCAAACCTATTGTAATTTTTGGAGTTCTCTACAACTTGCCACAATAGATTTTGAAATCTAAGCATATTCTGTCATTAAGAAATAGTTACTATTGATTTCTACAATATTTGTAGCTTAATATTTATTGAAAGGGGAAGTATAAAGACTCAAGATGCATCTGCAAGACTATGTGGGAACTGAGCAGGGTAGAAGTTTCCTGACAAAGATACAAAATGCTACTTTGTCCATTGTAACTCAGTGTTGAAAGTCATAGCTACAGTGTAAACTCGGTAGTATAATCACTGGAAACATGAGTGAATATTGATTGGGTAAATGTATTAAAGTAGCAAATCATGTTAATTTGTGATTGGTAAATGCTAATAATTTCATCTGCCAAAAATGTACAACAATGGTGAACTTTAATGGTGGGATTTTCTGGCTGCGCTCACTCCAAGGCTGGAAAATCCTGTTCGAGGTCAATGGATCTTTGCATGGTCCATGTCCTGTGCACTACGATTCCCGTGGCGGGCGGGACGGGAAAATTTCACCCGAAATCATCTGAGAGTCCATGCCACAGTCTTGGCTGAGGTTTGGTCTCCCTCGCATGTGCCCAGATAAACAGCTGTAAAGAATCTGGGTCCTACCTAATCTGCAGGGGGGAGGGTTCTGAAAATGATAGAACTCCTGGAGTCACCATCTGGTTAATGGGAAACTGGAGTGGGATTGAGCTCTGGATTTTCTACGATAACAATATAAATCCAGTCATCTTATTCGTATTTACCAGGAAAATTCAGAGATATCTGCAACCTTTCTCTATCCTTCCTCTGTTCTATGCCATTTCCACTGACTCACTGAATTTATTTGTTTTCGAAGCTCCACTGATGATTAATCTCAGCTTTGTCATGGCTGCAGGGAGAAAAAGCTTCAGCATACTCCTATTATCAAGAATGTATTCTCACTCGTGGCATTTAACCACCATAAATTTTTTATGTCTTAAATTTAGTTTTACAACCATCAGTTGGGGAAAAAAGATGTCAAAAGTCTTGCACAAAGCCTTTAGCTTATTGTGGGAACAACTCGGCATCTTCGGACCTGCATTAGTATTTCAGAGTGGCTGTATGCACAGTGCTCTCTCTCTACTCTAACACAAAGACATTCTTCGATGCTCTCTCCTTTCAATAATCAAGGCAACAATTCCATTTTGGTCACATTGTTGTATGATAGTGAGAAATAAGTATCAGCTTAATGCATTTTTGTCACAACCAATATTGGACACATCCTCATTATTCTCAGGTTAGGTTTTTTGTCAAATGAAAGCTTGAATTTTATTGAAACAATCCCAGCCTTTTATACTTGACAGGCCTCGATAATTATGTCTCAAATGAGTTAACCCCAACAGGTATATACGGGGTGCTAAGAATGTTAACTATGTATCTCGGCGGTTATGCACTGAGGCAGTGTATATGGAAAACAAGTACATGATCTTTGGGCTCAGGATTATTCAGTGTAGATGCTGAGGGAAGTGAAACGGAAAACAATTATCCACAACTTCCTCTCAAAGGAAAGTGTTTTGGGGTATAAGGCAAACATTTATCAGTCTCTGAAGGACAGAGGAAAGAGGAAGCAGGCTACTGTTGCATTCTGCAAAATAATTGGTCGTTAAAGGTTGAAGAAAAACATATTTAACGCCACAGCTTAGTAAATAGATACTTTGGTTATAACAAGGAAGGAAAACACGACTTTCAGCTTTGGATACACACTTAGTTTGACGGGTCACCTCTCTCTCCTGCTCTTTTACTTTCCAAGGTAAGAGAATCATTTTTGTTCTCTTACTTCTATTTGTTAAAGGTCAGTCTTAGATCTAAAGTCCACTTAGACTGAACTAACACCATTCCTCTTACTTAGTGTAGCCAGTGTAAGTGCTTGAAGCTGTGTCACAATGCAGTAACATATAACAGTCAAGTTGAATTGAATAAGGGGATTGCGTTTCCTGATTGAAGCCTTGCTTTGCTAACACTATAGCTGAATGTCACTTCTATCCATATATGTCAACTGCTTTCTGCTTGGAGTACCCAAGGTAGAAAATTCAGGCATTTTTAATACATCAATTACGCAGTGCTTACGCAGCAACAGAATTTTATTTAAGAAGATATCAATACTAAATTACCAAAAAGAAATTTCCAAGGCATACTGAAGCATTCAGAAAATTCCTCACAAAAGATATAAATTGAAATTGATTTCAAAATACGTGTTTCTATAGTCCAATTTCTGACATGGTCAGTAGTTTTCTATTCTTCAATCATTTTGCTTCACTTGTTAAATACTTTCAAGGTATTTGAATTCATTTCAATTACGCTACTTCATATTATGGAGTTCGATTTCTGAAACTACTGTGCGCATCTCAAATAATAAATAATAAAGCTTGGGGTGTCTGCTTGATGTGTAGTTCAAATATTCTAAGAAACAGACTTGGCACTGAAATACATGTTGAGAGAGACCATTAACACCCAGGCTGACAATTAGACAATCAGCAGAATTTAACATCAGCGACAGGATTCTTGCCCTGTGGGCTGGCAAGGCAACGATGCCCTTTGTCACTTCCTTTAGGGAAGGTTTGCCGAATTAAGTGCCATTCAGCTGGGCAGTGGCAGCCTTTTCCTGGGATCAAGGATCCCTAGGGTTGGGTGTCTCACCACCGCAAACTGCCAACTGATCATAGCTTGGTAGCATCACCGATAAAGACAATGGCTGTTGCTGCCAGTAATGCATCTGCCCGAAGTTCAGGATTGCAGAGGGACCGATTAGGGACAGTCAGCACGGCTTTGTGAGTGGAAAATCATGTCTCACAAATTTGATTGAGTTTTTTGAAGGGGTAACCAAGAAGGTAGATGAGGGCAGTGCAGTTGATGTTGTCTACACGGACTTTAGAAAGGCCTTTGACAAGGTACCGCATGGTAGGTTATTGCATAAGGTTAAATCTCACAGGATCCAGGGTGAGGTAGCTAAATGGATACAAAATTGGCTTGATGACAGAATGTGGAGATGCCGGCGTTGGGGCCAGAGGGTGGTTGTAGAGGGTTGTTTTTCAAACTGGAGGCCTGTGACCAGCAGTGTGCCTGAGGGATCAGTGCTGGGTCCACAGTTATTTGTCATTTATATTAATGATTTTGATGAGAATATAGGAGGCATGGTTAGTAAGTTTGCAGATGACACCAAGATTGGTGGCATAGTGGACAGTGAAGAACGTTATCTCAGATTGCAACGGGATCTTGATAAATTGGGCCAGTGGGCTGAAAATGGCAGATGGAGTTTAATTTGGATAAATGTGAGGTGATGCATTTTGGTAGATTGAACCAGGTCAGGACTTACTCAGTTAATGGTAGGGCACTGGGGAGAGTTACAGAGCAAAGAGATCTAGGGGTACAGGTTCATAGCTCCTTGAAAGTGGAGTCACAGGTGGACAAAGTGGTGAAGAAGGCATTCAGCATGCTTGGTTTCATTGGTCAGAACATTGAATACAAAAGTTGGGATGTCTTGTTGAAGTTGTACAAGACATTGGTAAGGCCACACTTGGAATACCGTGTACAGTTCTGGTCACCCTATTACGGAAAGGATATTATTAAACTAGAAAGAGTGCAGAAAAGATTTACTAGGTTGCTACTGGGACTTGATGGTTTGAGTTATAAGGAGAGGCTGGATAGACTGGGACTTTTTTCTCTGGAGCGTAGAAGGCTGAGGGGTGATCTTATAGAGGTCTATAAAATAATGAGGGGCATAGATCAGCTAGATAGTCAATATCTTTTTCCAAAGGTAGGGGAATCTAAAACTAGAGGGCATAGGTTTAAGGTGAGAGGGGAGAGATACAAAAGTGTCCAGAGGGGCAATTTTTTCACACAGAGGGTGATGAGTGTCTGGAACAAGTTGCCAGAGATAGAAGTAGAGGCGGGTACATTTTTGTTTTTTGAAAAGCGTTTAGACAGTTACATGGGCAAGATGGGTATAGAGGGCTATGGGCCAAATGCGGGCAATTGAGACTAGCCTCGGGGTTTAAAAAAAGGGTGGCATGGACAAGTTGGGTCAAAGGGCCTGTTTCCATGCTGTAAACTCTATGACTATGACCAGGGCACAGGTGAGTGATTGTGCAAAACTGCCATAGGGAGGTGGTTGCAGGATGTGGGGCAGGGAGTCAGAAGTGTTGTATTTTTCTTCTTCAATGTTTACTTTGTAGATAAACATAAAGGCACCAACTGTACATAAGGGGCTTAGAAAATATTTAATAGATGTGGGAATTACTGGCTAGACCAAGATTATTATTGCCTATCCCTAATTGCCCTTGAGAAGGTTGTGGTGAGTTGCCTTCGTGAATGATTGCAGTTCATATGGTGCAGGTACACCCATAGTGCTGTTTGGAAGGGAATTCCAGGACTTTGACACAGCGACAATGAAGGGACAGTGATAGAGTTCCAAATCAGGGTGGTGTGTGGTTTGGAGGAGAACTTGCAGGTGGTGGTGCTCCCTTGCATATGCCATCTTTGGGTGATAAAGATCATGAATTTGGAAGATGCTGTTGAAGGAGTCTTGGTGAGTTTCTCCAGTGTACCTTGTAAGTGGTACACACTGCTGCAACTGTGCATCAGTTGTCGAGGGAGTGGATGTTGGAAGGAGTGGTTGTTGGAAGTGGTGGATGGGGTACCAATCAAGCGAGTTGCTTTGTCCTGGATAGTGTCAAGCACCTTGAGTGTTGTTGGAATTGTACTCATCCAGACAAATGGAGAGTATTCCATTACACTATTGATTTATGTCTTGTAGATAGTGGATAGGCTTTGGGGAGTCTGGAGATGAGGTACATTCTGCATAATTCCAAGCATTTGACCTGCTCTTCTAGCAACAGTATTTGTACGGCTTGTCCAGTTCAGTTTCTGGTCATTGGTACCCCCCCAGGATGTTGACAGGATGTTGATTCAGTGATAGTAAAACCAATGAATGTTAAGCGTAGATGATTAAATTATCTCTGGCTGGATATGGTCATTGCCTGGCAACTTGTGTGGTGCGAATATTACTTGCCACTTATCAGCCCAAGCCTGAATGTTGTCCAGG
Source organism: Mustelus asterias (assembly GCF_964213995.1). NCBI lineage: Eukaryota > Metazoa > Chordata > Chondrichthyes > Carcharhiniformes > Triakidae > Mustelus > Mustelus asterias. The sequence continues at coordinate 113,762,844 of NC_135804.1, forward strand.
TTTTGCTGCATATGGTTAACATAAAGATACATAGAAAGATTTCTTGCAGCTTTTTTGAGAATTTGGTGCCAAGATTACACAGGAGAACTGACACTCGTGAGTGAGTTGGTAGCTTCCTCAGAACAAACTTGATTGAATGACTTGATATATTGTATCATTTCCCCTCTGGTAAGGAATACAGATAACATAACCACACCTATTTAAAGGTGTACCACAACAGGCAGCAAGGACAGGAGGCGTGGTTCTCAGTACGGCTCCCCTTTCCAATGCCAGGTCAGGCACTGAGTGCCTTTGGCTGAGGACCAAAACCTCCAACCCCCTCAACCTAACACTCCCACAGAATCCTACAAGCAACACCAACAGGATTTACTTTCAATATCCCCTCATGGCAAGTCCTTCGCCCACTGCTGTGTGAATACCAGCAGTGGTGGAAAGAGGCCCATAAGTGAGCATTAATTGCCCATTTAAAAGCCTCCATTTGTGGTGCGTTGGGAAGGCCGCCCACCAGCTTTCTTGCCACAGATTGAATCGGGGCAGAGACGGGAAGGGTGCAGGATTCCCACATGCTGCTCTCCCACCTGATTAAATGCCTCCCAGCCACCCGACTCAGCACAGCAGAAAGCAATAAATTCCATCCATGTTTCAGAGTCAAGCTTTGTGCTTTAGTCCTTTCTATAGAGGGAGTACAGCGAAGGTTTACCAGGCTGATTCCTGGGATGGCACGTCTGTCATATAAGGAGAAACTAAGTCCATTAGGATTATATTCACTGGAGTTTAGAGGAGTGAGAGGGGATCTCATGGAAACTTATAAAATTCTAACAGGGTAGATCCAGAAAGAATGTTGCCATTGGTGGGGGAATCCAGAACTAGGAGTCATAGTTTGAGGATAAGGGGTAAACCTTTTAGAACTGAGGTGAGGAGAAATTTCTTCACCCAGACGGTGGTGAATGTATGGCATTCACTACCACAGAATGTAGTTGAGGCCAAAATGTTGTCTGATTTCAAGAATAAATTAGATATAGCTCTTGAGGCTAAAGGGATCAAGGGATAGGGAAGGAAGGGAGGAATCAGGATATTGAATTCGATGATCAGCCATGATCAATATGAATGGTGGAGCAGGCTCGAAGGGCCGAATAGCCTACTCCTGCTTCTAGTTTCTATGTGTCCATGTATCTATGTATGCTATCAGTCCTGAAACAAAGCAACACTTGAATAAGTTCCAAAAAGAAACAATTATTGTAGAATCCTTTTCTCACATAACAGGAATTCAGGACAATGTTGTTTTTAAATGGAGAACTGAAATTTTTTGAATAAGGGGCACGTCTTATTACGTTCTTCCCTCCACATTTTCATTTATTTACTATTATAGATTTGAATGTAATGATACAGCTATCATGCACAATATTCGTACCAGAGGCAGGATGGGTGGAAGCTGAAGAAAACATTATTTGTGGTGGTCAATGACCACTTATACAAAGATTTAACTGAGTTTTCTTGTTAGATGACACTGGGATTGTTTCTTTGGACAACTCAGCACAATGTTGCAAGCCAAAGCAGTTTAGTCCAGCAACCAATCCACATCCATTTTATCAGAAACATCAACATAGGCTGAAGTTGCTGACCCAATTAAACAGACAGAGGATATATAATGGAGGGTAGCTATTTCCTGAGTCAGTGCACTGCAGAAAGACTGCAGAAACTCAAACATCTAACTAATGAGCAATAATGAGATCCAATTTATAAGAAAGTCTTTGTTTGGTAATCCACAGAGACCAGCTTCCCAACTTGATTTACGTGACAAACCTTCTTTGGTTATAACAGTTTTTAGAAAGTAGTTAATTATGTTTTACAGAAGGATGCAGGACAAACTAATGCTTTCATTGTATCTCTTATCTGGCCACATGCTGTATTTCAATACCAGTTTATAACAACAATAATAACAGACAGAGTCTGAGGAAACATATGCATTCAGTCAACATGAATTATTATTCCTATAAACAGCTTGTGAAGCTAATCTCAGGTCTCTGACTGTCTAACTGAATGTTACATTAGAACTGAGAAGGAGGTGGGATAAAAGAATGAAACTCAATTTAAAACACAGCAAGGGTTATGGTGTGAGAGTGTGATCAATACCTTTTAAGAAGAATAAAATGAAATGTTGTAATAGGAAAATTGACAGAATACAAGATTGGATCTGGCTGAGAGAAGCAGGCAAGAAAAGAAAATTGGCTCCTTATGTTCACTGAACAACAGTTAGAAATAAACTTGATGTTTAGTGTTACTCTCAGACGATAGAAGGCACAGGGGTAGAATTTAGTGTTGGGGACTGGAGCCCTGCTCATTGATTGAAGAACCAGTGGGAACCTCGCATTGCTGTTCGCCAGGTGGCCGAGCACAAGGTAAGTAGGCACTTACCTGGACAGCATCAGGCCTAACATTGGATTAGCTTCCCAGTGGGGCAGTAATCCCACCCCAACAGCTAATCAGAGGCAAGCTAGCAGCCCTCCACTACCCATAGTGGCCACTGAGAACAGTGGCCGCTGCTGGTAACACACGGGGACCTTCACCAGGTGTCACTGCTGGATACCTGGTCAGAGGTAAATGAGGTGGCATGGGGGCGATCAGTGATGGGGGTGGTCAGATGCAAAGGCAGGGATGTCTTTCAGTGAGACGTCCCCCCCCCCGCCCCCCCCCGCCCCCCCCCCATTACCTGATGCCAGGTCCCTCGATAGGGCACTGAGTGCCTGTCAATGAGTACTCCCTCCGGTGGGCTGCTGGCTAACTTGACAGTTTGCAGGCTGACTTTCTGGAGGCACCAGGCAGCCATGTGAATCTCCTGTAACCCACTGAGCCCAAATTAAATCCCATTGGGCTCTGGAATAATTATTTTGAAGTAGTTTATAGAAGGAGTCTAATTGCTTTCCTACTGTTAGTGGGTAGGTTTCCAAGGTTGATTACTTCCCGCCACTCACTAAATGCAGGACAGTTTTTCCACCACCAGGAGTGGGACACACAGCTTCCTGGGCAACAAAATCTGATGCATATCTTCCTCAGTTCTGACATACAAGGAAGTTCACCAATATGCACTTCATGAAAAGTTGCTGATCACAGAATTCATTTGCTGTTTCAGTTTTCTCAGTTTAAAGTTTGATCTTTCTGCTTTTCTCCAGATTGTGCTCTGTAATTTTCAAATGGGTTTTCGATACAAATGGGTGTGATTGATGAAAAGATGGAAACTGTTCTGATAACTTATTCAGGGTTCCAATGTCATATTTAAGACTGTGAGCTGCTTTAAGGTTTGCCACGCCGATTACAATTTTTACTACGACACTTTCACGTCTGAAGCATTGACTTCCCTAGGAAGGCTCTCAGTGCTGCTGCAGAGTGTGATCAGTCAAACCAAAACCAATTCTGTAACATTTTCTTTCCTTATTTATTTCATTTTTGTTTTAGTGGAATGGCAATCAAAAGTGAATGTGCAGCTGCTAGTGTGCGTCACTGAGGGTATTTTGCCCATCAAGTCTTGAGTGCCCTCTGAGCAAACCATTCAGTTCAAGAGCAATTAAGGATGTGTGACAAATTCAAACCCAGTCAGCAATGCCTATATCCCATGCAAGAATTTTTAAAAATGCCACCTTCAAGCATTCCAAAACTTAAAGAATGGGTCAGATGCAAAGTAATGTTCCTGCTAACTAGTTATTAATGATCCTCACATTTGAGTGCAATAAAGCACCGTCTTCCACATTGCTATATAACATTTCCTTCTGCAGACCAACATTCATCCGGTCATTTAAAGAATCGCCACCACTTAATGATTAGAACAATCAAATTAAAGTTATTTCCAATGGCGGGGTGGGGGGGGGGGGGGGGGGGGTGGGGGCATTGTGCCACAATTGGAATTGCTCACTGAAGACTGTGAGGAAAGAAGTTTGGAAGAATTTCCGCATGCAGTGGGTTGTTGGGAGTGTGAATGTGAGGCAAAGACCATCAAATGTCAATGGAACATTTAGTAAGTACTTGTAGCCTAGGAAAGTACAGAAGAACGGAGAGGGATCATGCAATTATTTTTTAAAAATGTATTTCACGCGATGTGGGTGGTTAGATCAGCATTTGTTGCCATCCCTAATTGTACTTAAGTGAGCCATCTTCTTGAACCATTGCAATCCTTCCAGTGCAGGCACAGCCACAGCATTGTCTTTCCAGGATTTTGGTCCAGCGATAGTGAAGGAATGGTAATACTGTTCCAAATCAGAACTGGAGGTGATCTCACATTTTTTGCATGGATCTGCTGCCGTTGTCCTTTTAGGTGGCAGAGATCAGGGGTCATGGTGAGTTCCTGCAGTGCACCTTATAGATGTAGACTCTGCTGCCACTGTGTGGGGTGGTGGAGAGAGTGAATGCTTAATGTGCAGATCAGGTTGGCTTCATCCTGGATGGTGTTGAGATTCCTGAATGTCGTTGGAGCTTCACTCATCCAGGCAAGTGGCGAGTATTCAATCACACTCCTGATTTGTGCTTTGTAGATTGTGGATAGGTTTTTGGGGAATCAGGAGGTTAATTGCTTGCTGCAGGATTCCCAGCCTCTGACATTGTTGATTGTTGTAAAATCTAATCTCCTTCAGAGAGGGGAATTGCTGTCCTTACCTAGCCGATATGTGACTCCAGATGCACAGCAACATGGTTGATGCTTAAATGCCCTCTGAAATGGCCTAGCATGTTACTCAGTTGTATCAAACTGCTAAAATGGGCCAGCACGATGGCACAGTGGTTAGCACTGCTGCCTCAGAGCGCCAGAGACCCGGGTTCGATTCCCAACTTGGGTCAGTGTGTGCGTGAAGTCTGCATGCTCTCGCTGTGTCTGCGTGGGTTTCCTCCGGGTGCTCCAGTTTCCTCCCACAGTCCAATGATGTGCAGGTTAGGTGAATTGGCCTGGCTAAATTCTCCTCAGTATACCCGAACAGACCTGGAGTGTGGCGACTTAGGGGATTTTCACAGTAACTTCCTTGCAGTGTTAATGTAAACCTACTTGTGACTAATAAATAGACTAATACTTTAAAAAACTCTAAAACCAGGTAGACCACCCAGAATTGACCGAGGAAACAGAACAGCAACAGCAAACCCAGCACTGTTGACCATGCAAAGTTCACCTTACTAATTTTAGCTTCTGTTAAAATTGGGAAGGATTTCTCACACGATTAGTAAAGCAACAGCTTGGCATTTTTGTAATCCTGGAATCATGGAGTTTGAGGAAGAGCTTGGCGAGACAGTATTAAAAAATGGTACAACTTTGAAGGGTGCGCAGGAGCAGAGGGGCCTGGGTGTCTATGTGCATAGATCATTGAAAGAGACAAGATAGGTGGAGAGAGCAGTTAATAAAGTATACAGTATCATGGGCTTTAATAATAGGGGCACAGATATAAAAACAGGGAGGTTTTGCTGAACCCAAATAAGATACTAGTTAGGCCCTCAGCTGGACTTTTGTGTACAGTTCTGAGCACCACTCTTTAGGAAGGATATTAATGCATTGGAGAGAGTGCAGAAGAGGTTTACAAGCATGACCCTAGTGAGTCCATGCCAACATGCAGCAAGGCCTTATTACCACATACAGTCCCACCTCAGCTGATGAATCGGTACTCCTCAGTACTATTGTCAGAATATTGTCAGGGCCCATAGCCTTTGCAGTTTCAAATGAATTCAGGGGGTTGGTTGCAATAGGTGGTAACCAGCAGAAGGCTTCCTTGCTCATGTTTGACCTGATGCCATGACACTTCATGGGGTCTAGGGTCAATGGGCCACTCCTTCCCAACTATATAGCACTGTGCTATCACCTGTGATGGGTCTTTCCCATCACTGGGACAAGACATACCCAGGGATGATGATAGTTTATGTCTGGTTTGATTCCATGAGCATGACTATGTCAGCCTGTCGCTTGACTAGTCTGTGCATGGCACGGTGACACAGTGGTTAGCACTGTTGCCTCACAGCACCAGGGACTTGGGTTCAATTCTGGTCTCGGGTTACTATCTGTATAGAGTTTGCACATTCTCGCCGTGTCTGCGTGGGTTTCCTCCAGATGCTCTGAATTCCTCCCACACGCCAAAGATGTGCGGGGTTAGGTCGAATGGCCATGCTAAATTGCCCCTTCATGTCAAGAGGATTAGCAGGGCAAAAATATAGGATTACAGGGATTGTTGTTGGTGCAGGCTTGATGGGCTGAATGTCCTCCTTCTGCACTGTAGGGATTCTATGGACTAACTCTCTCAATTTTGGCACAAGTCCCCAGATGTGATTAAGGGAGGACAACTTTGTACAATTGGATAGCTTGCTAGGCCATTTCAGAGGGCAGTTAAGTGTCAACTGCATTGTCATAGGTCAATGCCAGGTTGTCCATCTGGTCTTGTTCTTTTTAGTATCATTGTGGGTCTGGAATCACATGTGGACAAGACCATGTAAGGACAACAGATTTTGTTCCTGAAAGGCCGTTAGTAAACTAGATGGGTTTTTGTAATCGTCATAAAACCAAATGATTTTATGGTCACAATTACTGAGACTAGCTTTTTAATTACAGATTTATTCGTTGAACTTAAATTCCACCAGACGCCATTATGGGATTTGAACCTGTGTCCCCAGAACAGTCATCTGGGCCTCTGAATTACATTAGTACTATGCCTTTGCTGCCCTATATATTTTGTTAGATGAGTTTGCAAACGCAAAATACTGTGGCTGCTGGAAGTCTGAAATAAAGACAGAAAATATTGGAAATACATGGTCGGTCAGGCAGCGTCTATGCAGAATGAAAGGGTTACATTTCAGGTTGATGGTCTTTTGTCAGAAATGGAAAACCTTAGTGATACAACAGGTTTTAAGCAAAAACAGAAACAAGAAAAGTGGGGAGGTGTGGGAGAACAAAAGTGAACAAAGAACAATACAGCACAGGAACAGGCTCTTCGGCCCTCCAGGCCTGTGCCAGTATATGGTTTCTATCCCTTTGTTCGCTTCCCATTCATGTGTCCATCAAGATACACTGTGAATGTTGCTAACGTGCTTGTGATAAGGTGGAGAGATTCATGGCTGATGGAGAAATTGAAATATGATAATTGGACATGTAAATACATCAACAATCAACATTGCGGAACTGTAGTTGGGGAATAGTAGAATCATTCCCGAGAGCTGCTATGCTAAATAATGTGGGCTGAACTTTTGATCCAAATTGTTAAACTCTATGTTGGATCTGTAAAATGCCAAATTGAAAGGTGTGGTGCTGTTTCTTGAGCTTAGGTGAGCTTCAGGAGAACACCACAGGACTGAGGACAAAGAGGTCAGAGTGGGAATAGGGTAGAGAGTTAAAATAATAGGTAACTGGAAGCTCGGGTCATGTTTGTGGACTGAAAGGAGGTGTTCTGCAAAGTAATCCCCTACCTGCATTTGGCCTCTCCAATGTTGAGGAGACCACAGCAGGAGCAGCAAGTAAGTACGAAATTGCTGCTTTATGTTGAGAGAGATTTTGGAGCCATGAGGAATTGGAAGAGAGCAGAGAAGTCCTGAGCCCATGGTAAAGGAAGGGATGTTTCTGGTATCATGGAGGGAATCGTCCCTTTGAGATGCTGAAAGTTGAAGAGCGAGGAAGATGTATTGATAAGTTATGTTTAGAAACAAAGGGCTGAATGACATCGATCTGTGCTGTCTGCTTCTACAATGCTTGTCAAGGATATATTTCCCAGACATTAGCACCAGCCAGATCAGCTGCACTGTTCTTTTTCTAGTTCAGTAGATTCCTATATTTCTATTTTTTTTTAAAAAAGCAGGAGCTCTTCATTCACTCAGTCTGATAGATAAGCCCCAAAGAACAGTGTTTGAATCAAATCTGCCACCCAGTTCTCTCTTATACTTGGAGAATAACTGAGGTTAATTTGCTGCCTGCACATTATCAAATTATACTTCAATTTTGACCTTCCTTTGATTGAACACTACATTCTGTTTCATTCAAGAATTAATATGAGAGATTAATTTAAATCATTAGTCAACGTAGCAATGAAAAGCGGAGCTGAAACACAATTAATTCATTCTTTTGGTTTGATGTTTGAAGTCTAAGACAACTACTTTATGGCAATGGCGAAAGGATGATAAATTATGAATGCATGAGGATTTTTCTTCACATACAGCTCTCCAAAATGAAATAATTGTGTTCCATTGCTTAATTCGCAGGACTAAGGCAATTGTGATGTTAAAATTAATCTCAAAATTAATTGAAGTAACAGTTCTTCAAACAATTGTTACAGAAAAATAAAGGTTGGCGTTTGGACCAATTATGAAATGTTGTAGACCTTGTGGGATGAAGCAGTGTTCACGAAAGTGAATAATTTAAATGCACAAATGAGTTGTTCCAAAACATCCTGCTAATACAGCATATCCCCTCGCTTATTAAAAGTAATACTGCAGGAAAGCGGCAAGCATATTAGAAAGAATGCACACGAGCATTACGCCAGCCTGATTAAAAACTAAGCAAGCAGATGCTGATTAAATGCTGTGAGGAATATAATCACTTCTGTGCTGCTCAGTCAACAAATGAGTCATGGGTACAAAGCGATTGTTCAGAACTCAGTACTGCAAGTTGCAAGGTTATATTAGTACCCTGGAGTTTCGCTTTCAGAGCTGGGGATCTTTCTGGTTTTTATTGTCTTGCTGGTCTGTCTATGGTTGGTATTCTTCCCCAAGAGATTCAATGACCCCCATGGTAAAGATATTGTATATTTGCCATAAAGGAAGTGGTTGAATGGCCTGAATACTCTGAACTATGTCACGTTGTAGAACTTGCTGTTATTAGAACAATACTAAATGTAAGGACTAACCATGGACTGTAAAAGTCAGGTGATCAATTCAAGTAATATGTAAAGGAATCCTTAATTGCCTTCAAGTTAAAGCTGTAGAGAATTCTAGAAAACACCTTACACTGGCTTGAAGGTTCTGCCCATCTTAGGCATGTACGGTACTTGTAGTTGTTGTAGAATGTTCTGAACTGTTCCGAGGCTTTAATAGCACCACATTTCTTTATTCATGAGGACAGGAGGGGTAGCAACTGGAGGGTGAATAAATAGGAGGTGTGCGTGCGCTTCTGTCTCACAACAGTGTCTATACATCTTGGACAACATATCGACAGTTCTTAGAGGAACAGGGCATCAAGAAACTTCAGTTGTAATGGGAAGCTATGACTAAGTTGTGCCACTGCTCACAACAAGAACTACAACTAACTGCCACAACAAGCATAGCAGTGATGCTCCATCCTCTTGGTCACTTGGATCATCATTACCTCATCAGGAGGCCATGCTGTTCCACAGTCTTGCTTGCCTCTGCCTCCCACAGGGAAAAAGAAACTCTTGGGCCCTTTAAATTGCCAGTTGGAGTATGCTGTATTGGGGACATGTCTTGCTGGCAGCTTCCCAGATGCATGATATAAGGTAAAGATCACACAGCAGCTCCTCCATTCATTTACCATGGATGGGATTGACCAGCCCTTCCCACCGGCAGGATTATCCGGTCTCACCGATGGTTGCTTGCCTACAGTGGTTTCCCCAGTGGTGAACCGTACAAAAGAGCGCAGACTTTGGTGGGCAGGACCAGAAGATCCCACCAGCAGCCAATTTCGAGATACGTCCATTGTCAGAAAACCCTCCGTGGTGGGGCCGGAAAGCTCCGGTCTATTTTATACCCAATTGATACACACACAGCACCAAAATCAATCCTGGTATCTGCATACATGACTCATTCACCGTTCAAACAATCTGGCCTGCTCTCTTTCAAAAGGGTGGCACGGTGGCACAGTGATTAGCACTGCTGCCACACAGCACTAGGGACCCGGGTTCAATTCCTGGCTTGGGTCGCTGCTTGCGTGGAGTCTGCACGTTCTCCCCGTGTCTGCGTGGGTTTCCTCCGGATGCTCCGGTCTCTTACTACAGTCCGAAAGACGTGCTGGTTAGATGCATTGGCCATGCTAAATTCTCCCTCAATGTACCCGAACAGGCGCCGGCGTGTGGCGACTAGGGAATTTTCACAGTAACTTCATTGCAGTGTTAGTGTAAGCCTATTTGTGACACCAATACATAAACTTTAAAAACCTGCCCAGGCTCTCAGGAAATATACAGCTTTCATTTTGTCTACAGCCCAATTCAAAAAATATATCAATTTCAGCCATGGATTTGGAATTAAAAGATAAACATACAAAATCATAATACCCTCATTTGAAACAGGACAGACCTTGATCACCCCATCAGATATGTACTGAGTAAACTTGGCTTGCTCTACAGCATTTGTGCTGAAACTGCAAAGTTTGATTTTACACGATGGTGAAACCTTTTTTTTAATATTTGCATTTATGATTCCACTGCAAAGAGGAAGCAAAGCAAATCTTCCTTCTTTGGGATGTGCAAACATTGTGCAAAAGTGCTCATTGCATTTTAAGTTCATTACGCACATTCATTGCTCCTTTGTATGGTAGGACACATATGAACATCTTAACACTGATTCTTTATTTCAGACTATCGCACACTCTGCTGTGGATAAAGCTACTGTCTTACCCAGGATGTTGTTAAAATGTTTTCTGTGTGAGCAGGCCTCAAGAACAACATAGGAAGGAAGGAAACAGGATAGGAAAATCTATGTGGGATAAGATTAAACGGCATTATAAAATTTTTAAAAAAGGTTGTGCATGTTTGACAACCATTTTGTATTGTACGTGAATAAACACAGTGGGCCAGATTTCCCAGTCAGTAGCAAAGTAATGGTTGTCACTGCAAAGCTTGAAGGTCTAGCAGTCTCTGAGACATTTCCACTTTGCAATTTGAATCTGGTGCCAAGGGTGGCACGGTAGCATAGTGGTTAGCACTGCTGCTTCACAGCTCCAGGGTCCCGGGTTCGATTCCCAGCTCGGGTCACTGTCTGTGTGTAGTTTGCACATTCTCCTCGTGTCTGCGTGGGTTTCCTCCGGGTGCTCCGGTTTCCTCTCACAGTCCAAAGATGTGCGGGTTAGGTTGATTTGCCAGGTTAAAAAAACAATTGCCCCTTAGAGTCCTGGGATGTGTAGGTTAGAGGGATTAGTGGGTAAAATATGTGGGGGTAGGGCCTGGGTGGGATTGTGGTCGGTGCAGACTCGATGGGCCGAATGGCCTCCTTCTGCACTGTAGGGTTTCTATGATTTCTTTCTATGATTTCATGGGGTTCCCTCAGCATCAAACAACAGTGATGTCGTTAAACAGCCAATCACATTGAAATATTCCCATAGACAGCAAATCAGGAAGGGAAAAACAAACAAAATCCTTTCACCTTTAATTTAAAATTTTACACACCGCAAAATAAATTATAGGGGCATACATGTGAGGTTAAGAAAGAAGCTGAAATATCAGAAACACTTTTTCAATTAAAAATATGTAGATTTTAAAAAGTCATAATGGAGGAAATTGACATTCAACAAAAATATATTACACTAGCAAGGTTCAGCTCTGCTGTTTAATAGTAATTAGTGGGATATTAAAAACCTAGCCATGTCTCATTCATCAAAGTGTAACTTTTTGAACTTCGATAGTGTGACTAATAGCACAAAAAGTGGAAGTTCATGTCAGTTCAATGAGCTCGATCTGCAGGGGGATCTCAACAACGCAGCCTTTGGAGAAACATAGGGTCACGGTCAGCAACTTCTGGATTTCTGTGTTTTACTGCACATGTGGGATTTCAAAAGCTGTCAGTTTCAGAGGCATTAATGCAGAAAATGCTGCCAGTTTCATTGTGATTACTAGCTCAAAATCCAGGTCACTGTTTATTAACTGATTGTCAGTAAGTTGCAAGTTGAATATGTGGGGTTGTGATTTCTCCTTTCAATTCTCACTTTCTATTCGTTCACCAAAATGTGTTCGTTGTGTGACATTTTAAATTGATTGCTTCTACATTCTTTGGGTTTGCTTTTGTATTTGCTCTTTCCAAATAATTAGGTTTCTTTCGCAAAATGCTTCTATAGCCAACACGCTTTCCACTGGATAACCACTCAGACTCTCTGATTCCATATCTCAAAACAGTTGCTTTCAATTTTTGTTACAGTTTGGTAATTTGAACAGAAATGGCTGAGGAATTCAATAATCTCATATAGGTATCTGCACAAATAGTTTAGTGCGTTTATTGTCAATCTTTCATTGGTACTGGGTCACTGTCTGTGTGGAGTCTGCACATTCTCCCCTAGGTTTCCGCTGGGTGCTCCGGTTTCCTCCCACAGTCCGAAAGACATGCTGGTTAGGTGCATTGGCCATGTTAAATTCTCCCTCAGGTATACCCGAACAGGCGCCAGAGTGTGGTGACTGGGGGATTTTCACAGTAACTTCATTGCAGTGTTAATGTAAGCCTACTTGTGACACTAATGAATAAACTTAGAACTTAAACTATGGCACACGTTTGCTAAGGTCTGAAGAGGTCAATTCTCAAGAGGCAGGTTCTGTCTGGGTGCCATACATAAAACTGCCAGTTGTGGATTGTTCATTTCAGTGTTGGTCTGTTGCCAAGCCACTGGTCATCATGGTGGTGCATGCCAGCACACATGAGCTATTGCCATTTCCCTCTGTCTTCAGCTAGTGACTCCCAGGTGCTATTAGTGGATGTTTAGTGCCTTTCTGAAACATTTGAGAGCTTCATGTTTTTAGTTGTCCAGATCACCAACAACCCGTCCTGGTCCCCCCATGCCGACACTGTAGTTAAGAAAGCCCACCAACACCTCTACTTTCTCAGAAGACAATGGAAATTTGACATGTCAGCTACGACTCACGCCAACTTTTACAGATGCACCATAGAAAGCAATCTTTCTGGTTGTATCACAGCTTGGTATGGATCCTGCTCTGCCCAAGACCGCAAGGAACTACAAAAGGTCATGAATGTAGCCCAATCCATCTCGCAAACCAACCTCTCATCCATTGACTCTGTCTACACTTCCCGCTGCCTCAGCAAAGCAGCATAATTAAGGACCCCATGCACCCCGGACATTCTCTCATCCACCTTCTTCCGTCGAGAAAAAGATACAAAAGTCTGAGGTTACGTAACAACCAACTCAAGGACAGCTTCTTCCCTGCTGCTGTCAGATTTTTGAATGGACTTACCTTGCATTAAGTTGATCTTTCTCTACACTGTAGCTATGACTGTAACACTACATTCTGCACTCTCTTGTTTCCTTCTCTATGAACGGTCTGCTTTGTCTGTACAGCGCACAAGAAACAATACTTTTCACTGTATGTTAATACATGTGACAATAATAAATCAAATCAAATCAAATCAAGCATCCTTGAAGTGGTGCTTTGGGAGTGCTACTGATTGCTTTAAATACCTCACTACAGAAAAGCTCAGATTTTTAAAAGTTGAGGAGATTCTGGGGTCCTTGCAAAATGGTGAACGGAGCCCAGATCTGGAAGTCCCAGCTCCAGTTATGACAGATGCCATTTTCATTGAGGGGGAAATGGGGTGGATTGAGGCTCGCACACGAGTAAAGCCAAACTCAGCTGGGCCATTTGAACTCAGTGTTGAGCTTTCTTCCATTCTCACTTGTACCGCTGTGCAGGAGTTACAAATCTTGAGAGAGGTTGTAAATGCTCTAGGAGGTGTTTAAGGTATGTAGAACTGTCAAGCTGTCAAGTTATTTACATAGTCTACCCTTAAAGATTTCAAAGAAAACCTGCCTGTCCACTTTTTCAAACTGCACAGCAGATGGCAAAGGTGGAAATGGTTGAGCTTCTTTTCTCAATAGCTGCGAGTTGTCCAAGTTTCACAGCCATCCACCATGCTGAGAGTGGGACTTAAAAACCATTAGCTTGGCCCAGCTTGATGTTGGTCCATGAGCAGTTTATCAGTCTGTGCTGATAGCTGCTTTCCCAACGCGTGTATCAAGTTCTGCACCACGGGACAGATTGGCTGTCAGTGTGGACCTGAGGTTGCAATATTTGTTAACCACTTCCAGCAGGGTGTTATTTACTGCAGTCATCTGAGGCAGAGCTGCAACAGCTTGTCATGGTTTTCTTGACACATAGTCTGGAAGATTTAGCTGGCGGCAGAGCAGAGATAGCTTTTATAGCTGATTTTCCAGACGGGTGACTAACACAGCATCATCAGCATAGAGGAGTTCAGGACTGGTGGTAGCGTGGCTCCTTTAAGGGGCATTCCTTCATGGGCCACATGACTGAACCAGAGTTAACAGAGAGTGAGCGTGCAAACCTGGGTCAATCAGTAACGAGGGCACACATTCGCAGGGCTGGAGGGCATCAGCTGGAGTCAGGGCATTGTTAGGAGTCGACCTCTATTCGTTGTGCTGTTGAACCCTTCATTAGTTCTTCAATAAATCCTTTAGTTTGTTATTTGCCACATTGAGTTGAGGCACCTCGAGTTATTAGAATCATAGAATCACGACAGTAGAGAAGGAAGCAATTCGACCCAAAGAGTTTGCACTGACTCTCCAACAGAGCATTCCAGCCCCCCCCCCCCCCCCCCCGCTCAACCCCCCTCACCTCCCAACCTTCCACCACCCTGCCCCATCCTCATAACCTCACGCATTTACTCTGCTAATCCCATCTTGGGACACTAAGGGGCTATTTAGCATGGCCAATCCACTTAACCTGCACATCTTTGGACTGTGGGAGGAAACTGGAGCACTCGAAGGAAACCCACACAGACACGGGAAGAACATTCAAACTCGACACAGAGAGTTACCCAAGGCAGAAATCAAACCCGGGTCCCTGGCGCTGTGAGGCAGCTGTGCTAACCACTGTACCACCAGGCCGCAAAGACACAATTGCAAGATAATTGCAGATTGGAATGTGAAGAATTGCGACAACTCGCAGCTATTGAGAAAAGAAGCTCAAAAATTTCCACCTTTGCCATCTGCGATGCAGTATGGGTACATGGGCATGCAGTTTTTCTTTGCAATTTTTGAGGGTAGACTATGTGAATAACTTGACAGCTTGACAGTTCTACATACCTTAACCACCCTCCAAGAGCATTTACAACATCTCTCAAGATTCACAGCTCCTACACTGTGGTACAAGGCCAGTGAGAATTGACACAGACAGTCACGCAAAGACAGAGTCAAACCCAGGTCCCTGGTGCCGTGAGGCCACAGTGCTAACCACTGTGCCACCATGTCGTTACAGGACTCAAATGTGTTTTTGACTTTGCTTTCAGTCTTAATAGAACTAGTAAGAAATTAGATGGCCTCTAAATCTGCAGTGAAGGTGGAGGTCAGAAGCATGCAGAAGAAGGTGCCAAACAGAGTAGGGGCTAAGACACAGCCCTGTTTCTTTACTCTGAAACTGTGGATCCACCAAACCATACAACGCAGTGCATGTCATTACAAAAGGAGCGGAGGAGCTTTGGTGGACAGCCAATTTTCCCCAAATCTTGTAGAGTCCTGCTTACTTTCAACAAAATATAATTATTACCTTAACTATTGTGTTACACAGAGTGCAATATTAAAATCACAAACTGCTCTTTTCTGAAATTTGTGTCTCAAATCAGTTTCCCCCTCATCCAGTAAACATTTTGTTGCTGGCATTTTGGTGCTTTTTCTCCCTGAAAATGTTGAATCTCATTGGGTTACACTTCCTCTTCTGGGAGCTTCCTGATTCTTTGTGCAAAGGGCCAGTTTTTGTGTGCATGTTTGTGTAGTGAGTGTTAGCAGTTTGTTCAAAGGTGGAGGAAGCTCAATCCTGTGTATCCAGTCACCCCAAGTCTGCTCAGGAAATTCAGAGCAGTCAGTCTCGAGTGTGGAACAAGTTAATTCTTTCCTTCAGATAGTAAGTTGTGTTGACATTCACGGTGAAATGTAATTAAAACAGTTTCTCTGTACAGGGAACTCAAGAAAAATTCTTCACATTCCAGTCTGTAGTTACCTTGCAATTGTGGTCTTTGCGGCATGGTGGCACAGTGGTTAGCACTGCTGCTTCACAGCGCCAGGGACCCGGGTTTGATTCCCGGCTTGGGTGACTCTCTGTGTGGAGTTTGGACGTTCTCCCCTTGTCAGCGTGGGTTTCCTCCGGTGTTCCGGTTTCCTCCCACAGTCCAAAGATGTGCGGGTTAGGTTGATTGGCCACGCTAAATTGTTCTTTAGTGTCAGGGGGATTAGTAAGTAAATATGTGGGGTTACGGGGATAGGCCCTGGGTGGGATTGTTGTCAGTGCAGACTCGATGGGCTGAATGGCCTTCTGCACTGTAGGGGTTGTATGATTCTATATGCTGTGTTTGTGAACCTACCTCCACTCACCTGAGGAAGTAGCAGCGCTCTGAAAGCTTGTGATTTCAAATAAACCTGTTGGACTTTAATCTGGTGTTGTGAGACTTCTTACTGTGCCCACCCCAGTCCAACGCCGGCATCTCCACATTGTGTCTTCAGATCAATGGAGGGGGTTCAGCCTTGTTCACCTGAGATCCAAGACAAACGTGCGCCAAGTCCTCCTCAGAGTGTTGTTCTACGCTAATGAAGCCACTGTAATATTCCATACTGAGGAACGCCTGAAGCAGCAAATAGACAGACTCTCTCATGCCTGTAAAGAGTTTGGTTTGAAAATTAGCATCAGGCAGACAAATGTCATGATCCAGAATGTTGCCATTCCACCAACTATCAGTGCTGACAATGAGATGCTGGAGGTTATTCATAGTTTCACATACCTAGGCTCCGCAATCATCAGCAATCTAACATTTGATGTTGAAAAAATACACACTTCACAAAAGCTGCAACTGTTATGTCCAAGCTAAGAGAGTACGGAACAACAGCAACCTGACTGAGAACATCAAACTGTGAGGCCTGCCTCCTCTGGAGAACATGTGCTTGACAGACGAAAAGGCTGAAGAGTTTCTTTGCTGTCTCAGATATATCCATGGCATCCCTTGCAGAGTAAGAAGTCTCACAACACCAAGTTAAAGTCCAATAAGTTTATTTGGAATCAAGAGCTTTCGGAGCACTGTTCCTTCATCAGGTAGGTTCACAAACACGGCATATATAGGCAAAGACACAATTGCAAGATAATTACAGAGAGGAATGTGAAGAATGGGCATCACATTGAGCAGCTTTGACAGGTAGCCAAATTTCTCTAGTAGCTTCAATAGACCACTTCATTCATGTGCTTGAATGCCTTGGTAAAATCATTCAGCCATGTGCTCCTGAGAGCAAAGTCTACATCATGCTCACATAATTCCTCTGATTTCCTCCCTGCCAGATGAAAATGTAATGTTTTTCTTTCGGTGATGTGCTCTTGGAGAGCCTGGTCTCTTGTAGGGAAGCTATGTCAATGTCCAGCCTGTCAAGTCCCATGCTGATTACAGCTGTCCTGTGCATTATTGGACAGCTGCAAGTTGTCCATCAATTCGGTACAGGATACTCCTGATGTTCCAGCTTGTCAACTGGAGAGTTGGCAGCTTCTTTCTTTTTGTTTGTTTTGTTTATTTGTTTGGTGCTATGGATCCATCCACTAGTTGAGCAGAGACAGATAGGCTGTGGTAGATCTACACCTTACTAGTTAGGGGCTGCCTGACTTTAGGAGGGTGGTGGCTCACTCATGTGTCATGATGGTCTCCCTCACTGTCAGAGACAGCCCGTAGCATGCATTATCTGCACCAATCAAGAGTTGGACTGATTACTCGTAACTGCTGTCTCCTGTGCCGTGCTAACGTTCTGTAGAATAACAGGAGTGTCTTCTCTCTGATTACAAACCTGGGCAAATGATATGGAGTGCCTGGACTGCTCAAACATGTTAACATCTCAGGTTTTGTGAAGGGGAGGTCGTGTCTCACGAACTTGATCGAGTTTTTCAAGGAAGTGACGAAGATGATTAATGAGGGTAGGGCAATGGATGTTGTCTACATGGACTTCAGTAAGGCTTTTGACAAGGTCCCTCATGGCAGACTGGTGCAGAAGGTGCAGTTGCAAGGGAACAGAGGTGAGTTGGCAAGGTGGATACAAAACTGGCTCGGTCAAAGAAGACAGAGGGTAGCAGTGGAAGGGTGTGTTTCTGAATGGAGGGCTGTGACAAGTGGTGTTCCTCAGGGATCAGTGCTGGGACCTTTGCTGTTTGTAATATATATAAATGATTTGGAGGAAAATGTAACTGGATTGATTCGTAAGTTTGCGGACGACACAAAGGTTGGTGGATTTGCAGATAGCGATGAGGACCATCAGAGGATACAGCAGGATATAGGTCGGTTGGAGACTTGGGTGGAGAAATGGCAGATGGAGTTTAATCCGGACAAATGTGAGGTAATGCATTTTTGAAGGTCTAATACAGATAGGAAATATACAGTAAATGGCTGAACCTTTAAGAGTATTGATAGGCAAAGGGATTTGGGTGTACAGGTACACAGGTCACTGAAAGTGGCAAAGCAGGTAGAGAAGGTAGTCAAGAAGGCATACGGCATGCTTGCCTTCATCGGCCAGGGCATTGAGTTTAAAAATTGGCAAGTCATGTTGCAGCTTTATAGAACCTTAGTTAGGCCACACTTGGAATATAGTGTTCAATTCTGGTCGCCACACTACCAGAAGGATGTGGAGGCTTTGGAGAGGGTACAGAAAAGATTTACCAGGATGTTGCCTGTTATGGAGGGCATTAGCTATGAGGAGAGATTGGAGAGAGAGTTTGTTCTCACTAGAACGATGGAGATTGAGGGGAGACCTGATAGAAGTCTACAAGATTACGAGAGGCATGGACAGGGTGGATAGTCAGAAGCTTTTTCCCAGGGGTGGAAGGGTCAAATACTAGGGGGCATAGGTTTAAGGTGTGAGGGGCAAGGTTTAAAGAAGATGTACGAGGCAGATTTTTTACACAGAGAGTAGTGGATGCCTGGAACCTGTTGCCGGGGTAAGTAGTGGAAGCGGATACGATAGTAACTTTTAAGGGGCGTCTTGACAAGCACATGAATAGGATGGGAATAGAGGGATATGGTCCCCAGAAGGGTAGGGGGTTTTAGTTAAGTCGGGCAGCATGGTCGGTGCAGGCTTGGAGGGCCGAAGGGCCTGTTCCTGTGCTGTAATTTTCTTTGTTCTTTGTTCTTTGTTGAGTTCAAGGGAATGCATGGTACTTGGCATTGGCCTGGTTGCAGAGGTTGCCAGGAAGGTGACAAACTGAGACATCAGCCTGCCTTTGTGCTTCATTTCAGATTTGTTTCTTTTGCCTTCAACTTTCCCAAGGTATCCTACAAGGCAGTGTAGTTATTCATCAGAGTTTGTTTCACGTACCAGGACATGTCCACATACCTGTGGACCTGCACACTCCATGTCTGAGAGAGAAATCTCAATTGAGTTTCACCAAAGCTTTAATCTGGGGCTGTGAGAGACCCAATTTTTCATGAGGAGGCGCGAGTGAAGACTTAATGATGGAGCGGCTCTGTACTCTCAGGGAGCGACTTTCTTCCTTTGCTGCTCGCCAGCGGTGTAATCTGATAATGAGAATCAAACCAGCACGGAAAGCATGCTCACTCACTTCACCCACACACTAGACATATCACATTGACCTGTTGGATACACAGCTCTGGAAAAGCTGTTGTGCTTAGTCCCACATCCTGCGAATTCCTCATCCTCAAGTACTTGTCCGAAACGTTAAAAAAGAATTTCTGGAATCAGCTTCCACCACCTTTTCAGGTGGAGCATTCCAGATCTTGTCAACTCTCTGCGTGAATAAAAACCTTTTCCTCATCTCCTGTCTTTTCTCCAGTTTTCTCCCTTTATTCCCTGATGAAGGGGCAGTGCTCCGAAAGCTCGTGCTACCAAATAAACCTGTTGGACTTTCACCTGGTGTTGTGAGACTACTTACTGTGCTTACCCCAGTCCAACGCTGGCAACTCCACATCATGGCCCTTTATTCCCAAAAGATGTTTTCTGCCCAGATCCTCTGCAGCAGGTCTTTGTTCTTTTGCCTTAGCAACTAGCTGTGATTCACGAGACCAGAAAGTGTGTCAATGTGAGCTATTCGATGGTTCATCATGCATCCATGTGTGCCTAGTTTCTCGCATGAATTGCAGGATGTCAGTCAGTCAATCTCCCATTATTGTTGAGAGAGATGCTGAAATCAGTTTTAGTAACTCTGCTGTTATCTCATGTGAGCTCAGCTACCTTAACACACCTTTAGAATGTTAACATTGACTAAACTTTCGAGCATCTGTCTGAATAATTCTGTATTGTGGTTTGGTGTCAAATTTCATTTGATTAATGTTCCTCTGAAGTTCTTTGGGGCAGTTTATTATGTTAAGGGTGCTATAATAATGCACATTGTTGTTATCAACACCAAGTGATATATTTACCCACTGAGCCACTAGGCGGGCTGTTGGAATGACTAAAATCCATAAATACACCATTTTTGGAAAGGAAACAAAAGGATCTACAGTCATAAATTTGGTTACGTTGTAACTTTCATGTAAAATTTTCAGTTAAACCTTCAGAATGTTCTCAGGCATATTCTAGATTCTTAAACATTGTTGTTGGTTTCAAGATGCAAAGGTGTTATAATTATAAGATCGATCACAAATTGCACCTAAAAACCTTCACCATCTAAAACACCAGCATTTGTTGAGATTTTAGTACGTGGCTCAATAAAAGAATACATGTGGTTGTATTTGCTGCAGTTTTATCTTTGAATTTGTATGGATCATAGATAGATAAACCTGATCACATATACTGCAAATGTTAGCTAGTTTTATGCATACCATATACACTGCACTGGGACTGAAAGCAATGTTTCCAGTTGCTGCCCTTTGAAATTAATTACAATGTTATTTTTATTCTATATTTGTGCATCTGGGTTATTCATAAACATGCTCCAATCTGAGCGCTTTGCTCTTCTTGGCGAAGTGAGGCCCTTATTTCAAAGCCAAATAATTGCAACCTACAGCTTTCACAGCTGCTAAGTCTGCCTCAATCTCTTTCCGCTCTTCACTGTCAGATGACATTGATTTTTGACTCGAAAGTTCAGTACTGAAGAAGCTTCTTTTTAAAGATATATTACCTTCATGTCAAAAGCTTAGTTTTATTGTATAGTTTAGAGATATCGATTGCCTTTGAAAAGTAAAATCACTGCTTTATTTCTTCTCAATGCTATCAGCAGTGCAAATATCACATGCCTTTTCTAGATTGTGATAGCCTGTGAAGGTCCCTGTTAATATTTGTACGGGTCTTCTTCAATCCTGAGTTCAAGTTTATTCAAATATATTGTTCATTTATTATACTTCCTCAGGACTTTCATCTATTCATCAAACACAGCAGAGTAGGATACCTGCTGCTACT
The DNA here is from genome assembly GCF_964213995.1 of Mustelus asterias. Lineage (NCBI taxonomy): Eukaryota > Metazoa > Chordata > Chondrichthyes > Carcharhiniformes > Triakidae > Mustelus > Mustelus asterias. The sequence continues at coordinate 113,784,121 of NC_135804.1, forward strand.
ATGGCCACTGTACGTCCCCTGACAGGGTAGAATTTAATGTTGCTAATACTGAACTAATTGCTTAGATTATCATAAGCATACAACAGGCCAGATAAAGCACATTTGCATGACCCTTTTGCCAATTTTTACTCTATCTTTTCACTGGAGGTGGGAGGGGGGGGCTGTAGAAAAAATATGTAACATCATTTTTATAGCATATGATATCAAACCAATGTACATTATAGGAAGAGTCCACCAATTAGATATCATTTCACCTGCTAAAATATTTACCTACTCCATTCTAACCAATGTTATTTTCCCTCCTTTGTTGAATAAACATTATTTGCAGCTTCCAGGCTGGCAGACTGCTGCTTCCTTTTCTGAGGCTTTTCCTTTTGTGTTTAGGCTCCGACATCTGTGTTATGTAGTATATTTCCACTCAACAATTCTTTGAGTTTTCTATCCCTAGACAGCACGCGATGTTACTTCGAGGAAATAGTGTTTAGATTTGGATGGTTCGGAGGCCCCATCCTCTCTGAGGTTTGTAGTCTACAGTGAGCAAGTAAACAACCTTTTCTAGTCTGCAAGGAGAGGCAGAATCCTGTAAATATATGACCGACATGCTGTTAGGGACTGGGTTACATGCTAGTACAAAACTGCCAAACATCATACTTGCACATATTTGTACAATCTGCCTACACATGAGATGCCCAAAGAATGACTCTGTCAGAAAACCAATAAACTTTTGTGTTTACCACATATTATTGATCAGTAGCCGCGATGAAAGACATACTGTTCTCTGGATTTTCTTTTCTACTTTGTTACTATTAAGATATTTTAAACTTGCATAGAAGAATCTCTGCTTTTTTAAAATAATTTTATTTTATTAGGGTGCTGGACCAGAACCCAAGTTATGTTAGGAAGCCAGATTTGACCCCTATAACTGTTCTTTTTGGCATGGATGTGAGAAAAAGATATTTATCTCCAAGAGTGATTCCACTGATAAAATATGGATCTTTTATAGAAAAACAAACTCTATTTAATGAGGCGGTTTTGATATAACTCTAACAAATGAATTAGCTTAACCATTAACAGTTGAACAATATTCAAGCATGAAAAGAAGCAACTTTACTTCCTAGCTTATGACTGTTCCAGTTCCTAATAAGCCACAGTCATGCATAAATCAAATCCACTTTTAAATAAGTCGTTAGCAAACCCAGGCAAACTTGCTTTAGGCTTTGTTAACAGTCTTGGAATTTTCAGAGAGCGAAAAAGTTCCAAAAGTTGCAAAATCCTTCTAATTTCAATCAGGCTTCAACTGCAACTAACTGCTCTCTGCAATAGCTATTTTCTCTCTGCTACAGACCCGGCTCTGAAAATTAACCACATCATCACATGACCCTGCCAATCACTCTAATCAGAAATCCCAGGAGAACTTAATTATACAAGTCCATTAGGTCTACTTAAGGTTGAAATGAGTAATTATACTGCTCTCTCAAAATCTGAGCCTAATTCTTACTGGCCATACTGACTGCCTGTAGAATAAAGCTAAATTTTTAAATATTCCCTTGAAACATATATCATATATATATATATATATATCTGTACCAATTGCACTATGATAATCACAATGGGATGTGGCCAGTATTTATTGCACATTCTTAATAGCCCTTGAGAAGGTAGTTGGGATCTGTCTTCTTGAACTGTTGCAGTCCATATGGTGTACGTACACTCACAGTGATGCTGGGGCGTTTGAGGGTTTTGATCCTGCGATTGTAAAGGGATGGCATGTAGTCCCAAGTCAGGGGGCTTGGAGAGAAACTTGCAGATGGTGGTATTCCAATGTGTCTGCTGCCCTTTGTGATAGAGGTCACGGGTTTGGAAGTTAATGTCGAATAAGACTTAGTGAATTGCTGCAGTGCTTCATGTGTACAACACATTATCGGAAGGATGTGATTGCACTGGAGGGGGTGCAGAGGAGATTCACCAGGATGCTGCCTGGGATGGAACATTTAAGTTGTGAAGAGAGGTTGCGTAGGCTTGGGTTGTTTTCGTTGGAGCAGAGAAGACTGAGGGACAATCTGACGGAGGTGTTCAAGATTATGAGAGACATGGACAGAGTGGATAAGGAGCAACTGTTTCCCTTAGTTGAAAGGCCAGTCAAAAGGGAACATAGATTCCAGGTGAGACGCAGGAGGTTTAGAAGGGAGATGAGGAAAAATGTTTTTACCCAGAGGGTGGTGACAGTCTGGAATGCGCTGCCTGGGAGAATGGTGGAGGCGGGTCTCCTCACATCCTTTAAAAAGTATCTGGATGAGAACTTGGCACATCAAAACATTCAGGGCTATGGGCCAAGTGCTTGCAGATGGGATTAGGTGGGAATTCAGATGTTTCTCATGTGTCAGTGCAGACATGATGGGCTGAAGAGCTTCTTCTGCGCTGTATGATTCTATGTTATCACCATTGGATAGCTGGGAACCCATTCCATGTGAGCACTGCCATTTCCTACTACTTATTATACTGCATTATAGCTCAATATTTTCACCTAAACATGGTTGATACTGTATTGCATGCACCAACCTAAAGATTTATTTATTCATGTGCAGAATCATTGAACCAAGCAGTAGCCTGACCATTGCTTGGTGGAGTTCTTTCAGTCTACTTTCAAGTTTAGTAAGTGGTCACCCCTCAAGAATGAGAGTCACCATTTGGACTGTGCCAAGCTGGGGCCTGGATGGTCTTAGATACCCCAGTTGGGCGACTGCGCAGAGGCCTTGGTCAGTCTGGAAATGAGTTAAAAGGGCCCACTGTTGCCATGGGAGATCAAAGCTAGTTGGACAGGCATTAAGGTTCATGATGAGAAAGTGGTTTCTGGTTTCTATGTGTGCTGTCTAGTTGTTTCATCAGGTTGACACTTTATTGTTAGGTGTGCCTGCTGCTGTTTCTTGCATGCCCTCCTAACATCCTCATTGAACTAGGGTTGATCATTTGGCCTAAGGGCAATGGGAGAGTGAGGGAGTTGGGCTATGAGATTATGGGGAGTGGTTGAATACAGTGCTGTTGCTGCTGATGTTCCACAATGCCACATGGATGCCCAGTTTGAGTTGCTTGATTTATCCCAGTTCTTTTGTAATTATCCCAATTACCATGGTGGTAGTGCGGTGCTCACTCCTACCTCTACGGTCACGGACAGATGCATCTGGGACAATAGATAGGTGAATACAAGTCTAATAGATTTTTACTTCTTGTTCGTTCCCTCACCAAATCCATAGACTGAGTTTGGGAGATGTGTGCTTCAGGACTTGCGAGCTCAGTCAGTAGCCATTTTACCTGGCCCCTCTTGGTGACTGACATTGAAGTCTCCCACCTAGAGTACATTCTTTGTCCTGACCACCTCTGAGTTTCCTCCATGTGGTGTTTAATATAAAGGAGTCAGCTGAGGGAGGGCAGTAGGTGTTCATCAGCAGGAGGTTTAATCATTATTTTCCAGTGTCTCCCATATGATGTAAGTGCATTCTTTTCATAATGCTAATTATAAGGAGCACTTTCTTTTTATTTCTCTTTTGAGTTCTGTTGTACATTTTAAATTGTATTATAGTTTTATTTTCTTTCGTATCATTGGCACCCTTTAGTAGAAAAGTCAACCTTTTGTAAACTTGTTCTGTATTCTGTTAGATTTTTTGTTTCTAGAATTACACATTATCTCATTTCCAGGAATTACTCCATTAAAGTTGATCAGATTGCATGGTGGAATTCAAAAATGTTAACTTAAAAACATGAAATATATTTGGAGCAGTTAGTATAGTTTATGATAATGAAAGCAAAATACTACAGATGCTGGGAATCTGAAATGAAAACAGGAAATGCTGGATAAACTAAGCACGCCTGGCAACGTCTGCGTAGAGAGAAACAGAGTTAACGCTGAGTCCGTATGACTCTTCTTCAGTTCTGCGTGTGATGGGTATAGTTGTGTGTGGCATGTGGAGTAGTATTGTGTGTGGTGTTGCATGTATGTGTGGCATCTGGAGGTGGTGTGTGCCGGGGGTGATGCATGTGTAGTGTGGGTGGTGCATGGTGTGTGTGGGAGGTATGTGGTGGATGTGTGGGGTGCGTGATGTGTGTGGTACGTGGGGAGTGCATGGTGTGTGTGTGTGGTGCATGTGCTGCGTGGTGTATGTGTGTGGTGCGTGGTGCATCTGCATTTCCTTGTGTATGTGTACCAGTGCTGGAGGAATCACAGTGTGTGCGACACAGCAGCAAAAAGCCAGCCTGCATCTCTGATTGTTGAAGTTAGCCAGGCCAGCCAAAACCACAGCTAAAACGGAAACAGGGAAGCTTCTCCGCCAAACTGCAGAACACTGGAATCTCAAAACCAACTATTTGTCTGCTGATGTTAGCATAACTGGAATCCTGAAATGCAGTGGCTGCAATGTTCAATCATCTACTCCTCACGAATCAAGGGCCTTTTCATATATCTTTTTATTTACTTACTTCAGACTCTATTCTCACCTCTGATATGAATGCATATATTTTACCATTTTCTTGTCTTTAGGAGTCAATCAGCTCACTCTGACTCAAGAAAGCCCCGTTAAACTGGCTCCTTTCAAAATGTAAATATTGGGACTGAGAAAAAGAACCTGTGGAAGGAGGGATTTTTTTTTTAGATTAATCTTCTTGCCACCAGCAGAGGTGTTGAATGAAGAAAGGGAGCCAGTTCATCCCTACCCACCCAAGGCATAACAATTGGGGGTCCTGAGCCAGATAATAATAAATGAGAGATCTCACCCATGTTATAAAATTTGGGAAACCTCACCTGGGGACCAGTGGTAACAGAATATTCCAAAGGAATTCGATTAGCATGCCTGTTCAGTCATTGTTGTAGAACAAGTAATCGCATTATCGTCTGAGAAACATTTGACACATTTAAAATTCAAAGAAACCAACAAACGTTGAGTTTCTTCCATCTTCCACAGAGGGTTTGTTAGTTGTATATCCTGGCTGGCAAGCAGTTCCCCATTGCCTTTGATGTTCCTTTTTGGAGCAGGCCTTGACACCCCCGGAGTGAAATTCCATGAGCAATCATGTCATGGAATGTCTCCAGTACAATCCATATTGTGACTTAGTGGTCAACTTATATTTCCAGACATCAGGTGACATGTGCCAGCCATCTTTCATAGATGTCTTTTCCCTGTCTTTCCAAAAAATGTCCCTTGTAAATAGTTCAGCATGTTTTTGGTTCACTGGTGAAATGATTGGTTGTTTATGTTTAAAGTTTATTTATTTATTAATCACAAGTAAGGCTTACATTAACACTGCAATGAAGTTACTGTGAAATTCCCCCAGTCGCCACATTCCGGCGCCTGTTCGGGTCAATGCACCTGACCAACACGTCTTTCAGAATGTGGGAGGAAACCGGAGCACCCGGAGGAAACCCACGCAGACACGGGGAGAACGTGCAAACTCCACACAGACAGTGACCTAAGCCAAGAATCGAACCCCGGGTCCCTGGCGCTGTGAGGCAGCAGTGCTAACCACTGTGCCACCCCTATCACTTGATATCACTTGTTGTGATACCATCAACTTGGGAAAAGCAAGGTTAAACAATATACTTTTGTCATTTCATCCCCACAGGTTTGAGCCAGATGGAAGTTTTAAAATTTATTTATTAGTGTCATGAAATACTGCAATGAAGTTACTGCAGCGCATCGAATGAGAATGTTTTAATCTCTTCCATCAGTAACAACAAAAATTTACAACCTTCACCTTCCAACTTCTGCCATTTCTGGAGCACAAAGAAAAATTTGTTGCTGCCCTGAAACTCTGATGGACATACTAGATAAAACATTGCAGGACAGGAGCTAGTGTGATGTTAGTAATGACTAGTTGCATCTCAAAAAAAACAGACAACCTAGTCCAGCATCTCATTGCACTGCAGGGGGACTGAGGCATATTTGGAGCAGATTTCATTCTGATTAAATGTTAAAGCAATCTGCTCTCTCAGGTATACATAAAAAATCTGATGGTATTATTTGAAGAAGATTGAGGGAGTTTTGCCGTCTTTGACCAATATTTATCTCTCACCCACCAACATTACAGGGGGGATTCTCCAGGTCCATTAGCACCATGAGTGCCATGATGGCCCACAGAATTGGGCGTCAGGCAAAAACTGGGTTCTGCACCAGGCGTCAAACCTGTTGTGATACTCCCGGCCCGCCCCACCAGCCCCAATTGGGTTCCTGCCCAGAGCGGCTGGGAACCCGATAAACTTTCAAATGACCAACTCTAAATTTATTTAGTGGGCTTGAAGCCTGATTTAAATCCATCCCACTATTCACCTGCCTCTCCAGTGGGTTCTGCAGCAGGCCGGCTTTCATGCAGGCCCTCACAAGCCAGAATCTGGCATGTTGGACCCCAGGGTTGAGGAAACACCACCAACCCCTCAGCAATGAGAGGCTCCCTTCCCCCCACACGTCCACTCAGGCCCCCATCCCCCTCAGAAGCCCAACAAAGCCCCCATTCTCCGTCAGTCACCACCCCTCCCCCCCCCCACCTTCGCCCCACACAGCCCCCTTTTCCCTCAGATGCTCCACTCAGGCAGCCTTCCCCCTCAGACCCCTCCACTCAGGCGCTTTCCAGCTCAGACCCCACACTCAGCCTCCCTTCAGGCCAAGCGCCTTGCCAGTGCCAACAGTGCACTGCCCTCTGGCATCCTGTCACTGACACCAGGCTTGGCACCTTGGGACCCGAAGGGGCACTAGGTGGTAAGTCCAGTGGCCATTTTACCCATTGCTGCTGCCAGGATGCAGAGGAAGGGTCCTCTGCATCCTGGCAGCAGCAATGGGTAAAATGCTGCCCATTTTACCCATTGGGGGGGTGGGGGGGGTCGTTTGGGGATGAGGGAGGTGGACATGACCTGGTCTCAGAGGTTGGCCTGTCTCTGAGCACAGAGATCGGAGTGCCCTTTAAAAATGGCAGCCCAGTCTTGGAACAGTGGGGCTGGGCTGGCAGGATGCTTGAAATGAGCTTATTAGCATCTTTCAGACAGTTGAATATCACCTGAAAGATGCTGCCAAAGCCAGCGGAAAACATTGTTTTCCCGCCGGCGTGGGCACTTCGGTCCGATATGGGAGAATTGCAGCCTCCATGGATTATCTCATCATTTGTTTCGTTGTTGCTTGTGAGACCTTACTGCTGCATTTCCTTACTTTACAACAGCGACTACAGTTCAAAGCACTTCATTGGCTGTTGAGCTTTGGTACCTCCTGAATTTGGAAATGGCATCAAATAAATGCAAGTTCTTTCTTTAACCCAAAAGGAATGGTTGCAGATTGAATATAATCTTATTGAATATAACTAGATATTGATCTTCACATGACTCCATAAAAGGCTAACCCAGGGTACGGAAAAATATTGACCAGAACCATTGTTTGAGTTACAATGGTGATTTATTTTTTATTCATTCGTGGGACATGGGTGCCGCTGCCGGGCCAGCATTTATTGCCCATCCCTAGTTGCCCTTGGAGGGCAGTTGAGAGTCAACCACATTGCTGTGGCCCTGGAGTCACATATAGGCCAGAGCAGGTGAGGATGCCAGATTTCCTTCCCTAAAGGACATTAGAGAACCAGATGTGTTTTTCCAACATTCAACAATGGATTCATGACCTTCAGTAGATTCTTAATTACAGATTTTTAAAATTGAATTCAAACTCCACCAGCTGCCATGGCAGGATTCGAATCCCCAGAACATTAGGTGAGTTTTTGGATTAATACCGATAATACCACTAGGCCATCGCCTCCCATAAGAGCATTCAAGAATAACAATGTGTTCTTAAAGGAGGTGCAGTTGATCATAAACCTTTTATGTAATTGTCCTTCCAATTAATAATTCTGTGATTTTACCTGTTTTTCTATATTTCTTCGATCTCAATTACTATATTCTTGCCAGTCTTATAACCTTATCTAAAAAAGTCCTGCATCTGAGTTCCACTTTCAGTATCGACTGTCTGGACCGTGATTCTTCAGATTTTTGAATACATAACCAGGCCTGTCAAGATTCATCCATTTGGAGTAAGATTCGCTTGTCTCAGCTTTGAAAAGTTATCTGTTGCAATGCATCTTCTTTTAAAAAAAAATCAACACAGCTCTATACACTTAAATGGATTTGCAATTGGTCTCCAGGTTTTAGGTCATATATCTCACTCCATCAAATAGCTTATCCTTGAAGCCTCTGCATATCAAGGATACATTTGAGATTCATTGAATGGGTGTAAATAAAATAAGGCTTACTGTATCTGCCTTCATTGTCAACACTTGCAGCAGAGCAACAGCACGAAACTAGAATCAATTTCTAATGTCAACAGCAATCTCAACATTCTACTGTCTCTGCAGAAACAGTGTGGAAGCAAAAGAGAAAAGTGGGTTACAAAACATAGAATATTACAACCATGTTGTGGCTTTAAAAGCAGAGTGTGGCTACATTGATGTGATACAGTTTCAGTTCATTATCTAAATTAAACATCTGTTTGTTTCTCAACATCATCAGAAAGTGCTCGGCAAACCTTTGGGAAAGAATCAGAAGACATTTTTAAACAAATGTTTCATGCGCAGGTGATCATAATAATACTTTATAAACAACATTGCATATTCATATCAAAATTTAAAAAAAACTACTTATCCAAATCTTTCTTATGAACAGAGTGTCCATTTATTTACAGGACTAAATATAGTTTTTGGTGGACAATATTGTCCATTTGGAGCATTCATATTTTGGCCTGGGCACCATAGGGGCTCTATGTTCATGCAAGACAGCATTCCTTAAAGCCAACTTGCACCTCTTAAAGGGGAGGTGTATTCTGGCTGCAGCAAGAATTTGCTGGGAGTATCAAAGCAGAAAAACCGCAGAATAATGGCCAGAAAGGGAAGTGAGCATGTAGCAAGGTGCAGTGCTGGCAGCCTCCGTGCAGGACGTGGACAGGAGCGGAAAGATCCACTATCCACAGGATTCCAGGGGGTCCTCCAATCAGAGGGCTGGATTTTACTGTGGGCTTTGGGATCCAAATGTCAGGACCAATTGGGGGATTCTGAGCTGGCACATACCAGTGCAACCTTTCTGGAGGTGGCATCCTAATTGGTCTCATTCACATTCGCAGTACTATAAAGGATAACGGGCAGCTTCTCAATGCTGCTGGCCCATTCAGAAGGTCAGCAGCTCCAAAGGTTTGACAGCCCCAATGGTGGATATGAACACTGCTGAGGAAACTGTGAGGGCATCTCACAATGGAGAAGCCCTCAGAGCAGAGGGGTAACACCTCCAGAGGATTAGCTAGGGCTGTGTGTACGGCATTCCCTGCCTGCAGCCTCCTTTTTGGGATATGGAGCCTCTGGCTCCAATGCACCTCTCCTCCAAGTCTGTTGGAGGGAGGCCGTCTTAATTGTAATGGTGGCCATTGCTTGGCTGGGGTGGGGTGGCTGCATTGCCAGTGCACAGATGCTGGTGAGGCTGTAAAATCATCTGGTTTGGGACCTCAGTCATCTCAATTGGTCCTGTTCCACAGAAGTGGGAATGTGTTGGATAGGCATCTATTTTTCCTGCACCTCCTTTCCCCAAATCCCACCTCTATGAGGCACAGAACAGCCAGCTCAGACATTGCAAAGGCAATGGGAGCAGATAGCTATTGTAGTCAATGCCACTACTGTATCCCGACAGGCCTGGCAACATTGTCGTTAAAAATGCCAATTAACTTCACGTCAGTGCTCTTTGTCAGTGCTTGCCTCTTCACTGCCCACCTAATGCACCAAACACTGCTCAATACACTACACCCCATCACTCGCCTATCAATAATCTCTGTCAATCACAATTCATATCTCACATTGATAATTTAGTCTCACCGTCACACATTTAGCACAGTTGCAAACCTCATACCTACATCTTACAGTTTGCACATATTGTCAGCTATTCAACCGTGACAGACGCATCAGCCAAATAGATTGTAGCACACTCACTGATATACCTCCTTCTCTTCTGCAGGACATCTTGGCAGACAACTGCAGGCACGTAACTGAGAGGGAGGGTGTTGGGTGGGAGTAACAGGCATGGCTGCATGTCCTCCACCCGATGAAGGAAATAGTATAAAGGGATAATGTTAAATATGTAAATAGACAGTCGACATCAGTGATGTAAGATAACTTGACAAAATATGCTGTGAGAGTTCTATATGAAGCCTCGTGCTAGCCTTGTATTGTACATAGTTAGTAGACAGTTCAATAAAAAGGTAAAGTTTATCAACAACCTTGTCTCTGACAGTATCTATAAATCCTCCCCATGAACAACCTCATCCAAGACCCACGATGATAGTAACAGATGGTGACAGTGAAAACCATAATGGAATAAGCAGCAAGTAAAAGAGCCCAGTGACTGGAAGAAGCAGCAAGACAAACGGTTGTGGGACAAGGACAGCAATGGGAGCATGCTGAGATATAGTTCCATGTGAAGCCTTGTACTGTATATCGTAGAATGTTCAATAAAAGATAAAGTTTAATCCTCCCCATGGACAACCTCATCTAAAACTCACAACAATGATAACAGAGTCGTGAAGGATATCATTGGAGTAGGTATGACTGAAGCCATAATTGGAAGTGAAGCTGAAACCATAAAAAAGGTTAATCCTTTTTTCCACATTCACTTTCTCCTTATTGCACAATCTCTTCTGATGTACAAACTGGCTTAAGGATGCACCTCGTGTTCTCTAATGCTCACCCCAGAGCAAATGGACCCTTTTGCCTTCAAATAACCAAGAGCAGCAACTTGGTCAGGCAGTGGCACAGGAGCCAATGGAAGACAACAAGCGACTGATGACGTAGTAACAACCTCACTCATTCTCATATTCGCCGACACCAGTTCAGATACCGACACTGCATGTACTTTGAAGGATAGATGAGCACTTTGAATTTTAAAAGAAAGAATTGCTTAACTGGGAGCCGATGTAGACCAGGAAGCACATGGGTGATGGGTGAATGGGACTTGGGTGTGAATAATGATATGAGCAGCAAAGTATTGGATGATATCATGTTTATGGAGATAAGAATGTGAGAGGTTGGTCAGCAGTGTGTTGAGATAGTCTCCAGACAACAAAGGCAGCTAACCTGCAAGTAGTTTGTCCCTTTAAAATAGTACCAGTAGGAGGGGAGAATGGGCATGGGGGAAAGATTTTCTTACCTGCTTCCAAATGCATGTTCAGCTGTGTGAGGCTAGGGCATTAGTTGGAAGGTGGAGTTTGAAAATGGTGGTGCTACAGTGAAATCAGTTACATGCTACTGACGTCACTGTCTATTCATTTCTCATATATGTTTCCAATGCCCTGTCCAATTTGATCGTTCCAAAATGAAACCTATCATGGCCCACATAGAAGTGTGCACATGTGGCAAAGCATGCATGCCGTTTGACCCTCATATGAGGCATATAGCATCAGCAATTCAGGTGCTAGACCATCTAATTTGGGGCATTTGCCTTTTACGCATGTTTTGCACAGTACTTTATTTGAATGTATATAGGCAAGGCTTTTTTGGTGAAACAGCAGGAGAATAACACATACATTGGATTTCGATAACATAGCTATGTGCTGATGGGAACAACAGTACATCTGAAGATTCTCTATTATCCATCTGTATTATATCTTTTAAATGTTTGTGTGTCTCAAGCTCTTCTCAAGACAAGCTAATGGATAACTTCTTGGATTATTTGTTCTGTTATGAGGGAAATTTGTCTACAGTATGACAAGATTGCTTGTTGACTTTGATCAAATTATACAATGGCTGCTTTAAGACACTTCAATAGACATCACCATCATGCAAAACCCTCTATTGGCAACTTCCCAAAGCATCACTGCGGAATGCCAAGACATGTTGACGTGAGAAGAAATTATTCACCCTCAACTCCAAGATTATAAAATATTGTTGTTTGATGAGGTATATGTCAAATGTAACTGAATAATTTTAATAACCTGATTTGTACCTTCAGGGTCAACAAGGGCCCTTTTTACAATGAATGTCGGTACTACAAATGTCACATTTCACCAGAGTCATTATTAATATTCAGCACCACTGACATAAATATTAGTTATGTGGCCTTTTCCACTTCAATAAAAAAGCATGCATTTCTATAGCATCACTCACAACAACCAGACACCTCAAAGCACTTACAACCAATTAAATACTTCTGAAGTATAGTCAGTGTTGTCATTTTAAATCTGTGCCAGCCAATCTGAGCACAGCAAGATCCCACAAACTGTAACAATGATAATGATTGGATAATCGGTTCTGGTAACATTGATTCATAGATAAATATTAATCAGGTCGCTGGAGATAGGTTCTCGGCTCTTCGTTGAAATGGGATCAGTGGGGCAGAATTTTCCCAAAAAGTGTCCTAATGGTGAGAATAATGGAGTGATCCGTGCCAGTCTCTCAGGTGCGCTTTTCACCGCAATCCTCTCACTCTCAGGCACGCTCCTCACCGCAATCCTCCCACTCTCAGACTTGCTCCTCACCGCAATCCTCCCACTCTCAGACATACTCCTCACCGCAATCCTCCCACTCTCAGGCACGCTCCGCACCGCAATCCTCCCACTCTCAGGCACGCTCCGCACCACAATCCTCCCACTCTCAGACACGCTCCACACCGCAATCCACCCACTCTCAGACTTGCTCCGCACCGCAATCATCCCACTCTCAGACACGCTCCGCACTGCAATCCTCCCACTCTCAGACACGCTCTTCACCGCAATCCTCCCACTCTCAGACACGCTCCGCACCGCAATCCTCCCACTCTCAGACTTGCTCCTCACCGCAATCCTCCCACTCTTAGACTTGCTCCTCACCGCAATCCTCCCACTCTTAGACACGCTCCGTACCGCAATCCTCCCACTCTCAGGCACCCTCCGCACCGCAATCCTCCCACTCTCAGACTTGCTCCGCACCGCAATCCTCCCACTCTCAGACTTGCTCCGCACCGCAATCCTCCCACTCTCAGACTTGCTCCTCACCGCAATCCTCCCACTCTCAGGCAGGCTCCGCACCGCAATCCTCCCACTCTCAGACTTGCTCCTCACCGCAATCCTCCCACTCTTAGACACGCTCTTCACCGCAATCCTCCCACTCTCAGGCGCGCTCCGCACCGCAATCCTCCCACTCCCAGACACGCTCCTCACCGCAATCCTCCCACTCCCAGACACGCTCCTCACCGCAATCCTCCCACTCTCAGGCGTGCTCCTCACCGCAATCCTCCCACTCTCAGGCAGGCTCCGCACCGCAATCCTCCCACTCTCAGACTTGCTCCTCACCGCAATCCTCCCACTCTCAGGCGCGCTCTTCACCGCAATCCTCCCACTCTCAGGCACGCTCCGCACCGCAATCCTCCCACTCTCAGACACGCTCCACACCGCAATCCTCCCACACTCAGGCGCGCTCTTCACCGCAATCCTCCCACTCTCAGACACGCTCCTCACCACAATCCTCCCACACTCAATCACTTGCTGGTACTGGGCAGATGGGGCCTAAACACACTGGTGAGCCCAGCTTCAGAGCACTTGGGTGCCATTTCACAGAGTGCTCCGAGAGACCCCTCTCCCTCTCCCCACAGATATTGGGACACCCCCCCCCCCCCCCCATTGTCAACAGAAAATGTGCTTTAAAATGGACAGGTAGGTTAACAGTTAACTTTGCCAAACTGTACAGTCATTTACAAACCGGTGAAATTCCTACTGGGAGGGTCAGTGCGATTCAGTTCACAACTCAATGACACTTAGAAAATTTTTGGAGCTGCGGGAGATGCTCACTGAATTCTCCCACACTTTGGGCGCAATCGTATCGGCTGTTCACACCACACTCCCACTGCAGCAAAGTTGGGGAATTTGGCGCCCAGCCAAATCTCCCTTCACTGCAGCAGGATGGGAAAATCCGGCTGGTGTGAATGGCCGTAACATTCTGGCCATTGAATTTGGAGTGCAGACCTAAAGATGCTGGCAAGACTGGCTCCTCAGAGATTGGGGCACCCCAATCTCAAAGTTAAGTTGAATGTTCCCCTTTTTGTCACTCCCCCACCCACTCACATGGACATCACAGCCACCCACTGACATGGGGAAAACTCCCAACCCTTGAACATGGAGGGGCAACCTCTCCCCAATACCAAATGCCTGAGTCACCATCCCCCCACACCACGCAGGCACTCATCCACCCATCCTCGCCAGCATTGGAGCATCACAACCTTCACCTCCAAGTGAGCAAATCCCCGATATGGGGTCACCTAAGACCTTGCTCCCTTCGGGAACCCAATTAAACCACCCCCTTCAGGCCCTATCCCTTGCCAGTGTCAAGCTGGCAGTGACAACCTGCCAACAGTGGGGCATGGGGGCTGGGAGAATTCTAAAGGGAGTTTCCCTGGTGCTAAACATGCAATGGCACCTCCTCCACGATTCTTCAGGCCCACGTGATCTGGAGAATCATGGCCACTGCACATGTAGGGGAATTTCACCTAGAACCAGCTCTACCAATTTCTCTATTGGCTTATTTGTGAACTAATTAAGCTGGAACCAACAGTCTTATAATGATCGCCATTGTTATTTAAACATTTTGGGATAGATTTTCATCCCCACACCACGGACTATAATGGAACAAACATCTGATGGGTTTTATGAAGGCTCAGAAATCCACCCATCAAATTACTGCCCAGGCAGTGAACTGGCTTTGTGACACAAGTGATTAGTACTGCTGCCTCACAGTGCCAGGGACCCGGGTTCAATTCTGGCCCTGTGTCTGTCTGCATGGAGTTTGCATGTTCTGCCCATGTCTGCGTGTATTTCCTCTGGGTGTTCCAATTTCCTCCCACAGTCCAAAGGGGTGCAGGTCAGGTGGATTGGCCACAGTAAATTGTCCTGTAGTGTCCAAACATGTGTAGGTTAGGTGAATTAGCCATGGTAAATGTATGGGGTTACAGAGATGGTGGGCCTAGGTACTTTGCTCTGGTGCAGGCTCGATAGGTCAAATGGCCTCCTTCTGCACTATGGGGATTCTATAGTTCTGTAGTGGGCCACCATTTTTTCCTCTTCAATTACAAAGACACCTTTAACCTGTTTCTATCTAGCCAAAATAGTTAGAAAAACATAAACAGAAATTCATTGGGAGAGGCTTCTGAGGAATGATAAACCTGAAGGGACTTCTTGAACGATATAGATTCTAACACATATATTTAACTAATTTGGAAAAACAAGCATCACACACACACCAATATTTGTGCTGGGTATGTCTTGTGATAACCAACAAATAAAGCAACAGATGGTCTAACATAGCCTAAAGCACTTCCGATTGGTAACCACGCATGACATGTTTAGGATTAACCAGATTTCCCATATACTTAAAATTGTAATAATTAACTTCAGCTAAAATAATGAATGGAAGAAAATTATTCAAAAATTAAATATACAATTTTATTGTATTCAGTATGAATACAATGTGCAGTGTCTGGAAGATCCATTGAGTATGGGTGCTAATTTGTTGCATTGGTTACTTCATTAATGTTAATCTCTATATTCTTCATGTCTCCCACAATCCCTTTACTGATATTAATTCAATCATGCATAAAGCATTAATTCGTGCCCTCTTCAACTCATGCCAGCTACTATCCTCTACTTCATCAATTATGCAGACTGCCTTTAATCATTTGTTTCATGTTTACATTTGTTATATTCTTTAAGCAAATTTATATAAAGGTATTTAAAGTCTTAGGGGTAGGAATTCAAGTTAATAGTGCAAAACACACAATATTGAATAGTATTACATGACTCCTACATTAAAATCAATGGACAAGAAGCATTATGCAGAGTATAAATTGCACTGCTCATTTGGGATGGTCTGTTTTGGTTCTCCTGGTGTTCTGGCCAACATTCACCCCTTAAACAAAACCACCAAAAACAAATTTAACTGTCATTGCTGAGCATGTCACCTCACTGTAAACAAATTGGCTGCAGTGTTTACTTGCATTGCACGGTGGCACAGTGGTTAGCACTGCTACCTCACAGCCAAATTTTGGCCTCGGGTAACTTGTGTGGATTTTGCACATTCTCTCTGTGTCTACGTGGGTTTCCTCTGGTTGTTCAGATTTCTTCCCATAGTCCAAATATGTGCCGGTTAGGTGGATTGGCCTTGTTAAATTACCCCTTAGTGTCATGGGGATTAATAGGGTAAATACTTGTGGTTATGTCGTTAGGACCTGGGTGGGATTGTTGTTGGTGCAGGCTTGATGGGCTGAATGGCCTCTTTCTGTACTGTAGGAATTCTATGAACTATGACTTCATGTCACAAGTAATTCACTAACTGCAATTCATCACCCTCATATTGAAGAAATTCCTCCTCATCTCATTCCTAAAAACCTTTTATTCTGAGACTGTGGGTGGAATTTTCCCCTCCCGTCTGCCACAGGAATAGTATCGGGCGGGACAGGACCATGCAAAGGTCTGTTGACCTCGGGTGAGATTTTCCAGTCTTGGGGCGAGTGCAGCTGGAAAATTCCGCCTTGGGTTCCCTCATTTTAGATCCCCCAACCAGGGGAAACATCCTTCCTGTAATCACCCTGTTGAGCCCTCTAAAAATTTCGTACATTTCAATGAGATCACCACTCATTCCTCTAAAATCTAGAGGAAATAGCCCCATCTCCTCAATCTTTCCTCACAGGACAATCTTGTCAGCACAGGGATTAGTCTGATGAACCTTCATTGCTCTCCCTGTATGGCCAATATTTTCTTCCTTGTGCAAGGAGACCAAACCATCACACAATACTCGAGAAGTGGCTGTACCAAGGCCCTATACAACTGGAGCAAGGCTTCCTCACTCCTATATTTAAATCCTCTTGCAATAAATACCATTTGCTGTTCTAATTTCTTATTGCAGCTGCATGTTAGCTTTCATGTGAAGAACACCCAGGTTCGTTTGAATATCAACTTTGCCCAATCTCTCACTATTGAAGAAATAACCTGCATTTTGGATTTTCCTACCAAAGTGGATAATCTCATAATTTTTCACATTCCATCTTCCATGTTCTTGCTCACTCACTTCGTCTGCCTAAACGTCCTGGATTCCTCTTTGCACCCTCCTCGCAACTCACATCATCAGCAAACCGGGAAACATTTGGGGGGAATTCTTCGGCTGTTCACGCTGGCGGGATTCTCTGGTCTCGCTGGCAGCTCACACCCTCCAGTGGGTTTTGCGGCAGGCGGCATGGGGTGACATCAATGGGAA
This sequence comes from Mustelus asterias, assembly GCF_964213995.1. Classification (NCBI taxonomy): domain Eukaryota; kingdom Metazoa; phylum Chordata; class Chondrichthyes; order Carcharhiniformes; family Triakidae; genus Mustelus; species Mustelus asterias. The sequence goes on from NC_135804.1 coordinate 113,801,383, forward strand.
ATCCCATTGACAGCGATGGGATCAGAAAATCCTGCCGCCAGCGAACTGCGCGCCAACTCCCGCCGCCAAGAAACATGTGGCTGGGAGGCCAGAGAATTCCCCCATTACATTTGGTCCGCACAATTGATATAGATTGCGAACAGCTGGGGCCCAAGCACTGATCCTTGCGATACCTCACTAATCATAGCCTGAAAAACTGAGAATGATCCATTTATCCTTCAATCCTCAATCCATTCCAATATATACCTCCAATCCCATGAAATCTAATTTTGTTCACTAACCTCTTGTGGGACATTTTCGAAAGGCTTCTGAAAATCCAAATACACCACATCCACTGCCTCTCCCTTATCCATCCTATGTCTAATATCCTCAAAAAAACTCCAACGGCTTTGTCAAACATGATTTCCATTCACAAATCCATATTCAGTTTGCCAAATTTCACATTTTGCTTTAAGTGTTTAGTTACCAAATCCGCATAGATTCTAGCATTCAAACCTACTGCTCATGTCAGGTTAACATGTCTGTAGTTCCTTGTTTTTTCTCTCCCTCCTTTCTTAAATAGTGGAGTTACATTAGCTGCCTTCCAATCTGTAGGCACGATTCCAGAATCTACAGAATTTTGGAAGACAATCACCAATGCACCCACTATCTCTATAGGCATCTCTTTCCACACTCTGGGAAGTAGATAATCAGGTCTAGGGTATTCATCAACTTTTTATACCATTAATTTCTCCAGTACTACTTTTTTTTTACAAATACTAATTTCTTCCAGGTTCTCAACCTCATTAGTCTCTCGGATCCACAATATTTCAGGAAGTGTGTTTATGTATCTTCCAACAAGAAGATAACCACAAGATTATCCATGATATAAGGTGCAGGACTTTCTGGTTCCACCCACCCCGAGACTGGAAATTCCCACCCAATGTCAACGGACCTTTCAATTATCCATCAAATTGTCTGTGTCATGAGCAGAAATTTACCCCACATTCTCCATTCTCTTCCTGCAATGAGCCCATGTTTGCCTTTACTAACCTTTTCCTTTTTTACTTACCTATAGAAGCTTTTACAGTCTGTTTTTATGTTCCTTATCAGTTTACTTTGATATTTTATTTTCTCTTTATCAATTTCTTGGTTCTCCTTTGATGAATTTTAAAACTCTTCCAACCCTCAGACTTACTACATTGTTTAGTAACTTTATATGACTTTTCCTTTGATCTAATAGAATCTTTAACTTCTCTTATTAGCCTTGGTTGGATCACTTTTCTTGCTGCCTTTTGTCTTGAAGAAATATAAATTTGTTGCATATCACGTACTAAATCTTTAAATGCTAACCATTTCAGTTCCCCAATCTATTTCAGCTCCCCAATCTATTTCAGCCAACTTCATAGAATTAAAGAATCCCTACAGTGCAAAAGGAGGCCTTTCAGCCCATCAAGTCTAGCAACAGCAATCTCACCCAGGCTCTTTCCCCGCAATCCCATCTATTAACCCTGCTAGACCCCCTAACATTAAGGAGCAACTTAACATGGCCAATCAACCTAACCCACAAATCTTTGGACTGCCCCTCATATATTTGTTCTTTCCTTTGGTGAGATTAAAGACGCTACATATTATGGTCACTCTTCTCGAAAGGCTCCTTTACAATGAGATTATAAATGAGTACTTCTTCATTGCATAATATGAGATTTAAAATGGACAGTTCTCTAGTTGGTTCCTCAACATACAGGGGCGATTCTTCCATGTTGCTGCGCTGCTTTTGTAGTACAGCAGGCTAGGAGACTTGAGCAGAGGCTGTTTCATCGGCTCCCCGCTGGGTGCCATGGCCTCTGTGCACCTGCCAGTGCCGGATTTCCGGTGCCAGAAATTGGCGTGGAGCTGCACAATAATGCAAATGGCCATGTACATCTAATTTCAATATCATTGTGGGCCCAGGACTGAAATCTCTGGGCCCACGAGCCTCCCCCCCCGCCCCCCCCCCCCCGCAGCTAGGAGTGGTTCACTCCAGCGCAGTTTAGTATAGCTCCCCACTTGCTGGTGGCCTGGCCCCGCTGGAGTGAAGAGGAGGCAATAGAGGCCCCCCAGAGAGTTGGGTGCCAGGTGTTTGCCCCCAGGCATTGCCACCTTGGTAGTTCCAGCCTGGCCCCTGGCACTGCCCAAGGGGCAAAGTGCCAATGCCCAGGTGGCATCTTAGCACTGGCCATCAAACAGTGCCAAGAGGACAGGGCCTTATGGGGGGCCTCCGGGCAGTGGGCATGATGGGTCCCACTGCCACTGTACACTTTGGGCTGAGTGACAGAGGGAGGGAGGCCAGTGATCGGGGCTGGCCATCAGGGTGGGGGGTTTGGGGCTGCGGGGGAGAAAATCAGCACATGCGCATTGGCCCGCTCCGCGCTATACTGCCAGCCTCTCCAGCAGGAATAGGCCCTGCCACCAGCTTTTTGGACTGATTCACACTAGTGCACTCAACAGTGCATAGAATGTGGGAGATTCATTTTGAAACTCCCGCTGAAAGAAACAGCATTATTTACTCCAGTTTTTACGTGAATTTGACACTTAGCATTTATGTGCCCTCATTATTCTAGAAATCCATCATGTCATAGAGTCATAGAGATTTATAGCATGGAAACAGGCTCTTCGGCCCAACTTGTGCATGCCGCCCTTTTTTTTAAACCCCTAAGCTAGTCCCAATTGCCCATGTTTGGCCCATATCCCTCTATACCCACCTTACCCATGTAACTGTCTAAGTGTTTTTTTAAAAGGCAAAATTGTACCCACCTCTACTACTACTACCTCTGTATACATTCCAGGAATTCATTCTCCTCAGTATTTGTGCTAATTAGGTTTACCCAGACTATGTGCAGATTGAAATCCCCCACGATCACTGTGTTACCCCTGTTACATGCACCTTTAATTTCTCTATTTATATTGTCCCTTACATTAGCATGACTATTTGATGGCCTATAAACAACTCCTACCAAATGTTTCTTAGCTCCATCCAAACTGATTCTACATCTTGAAATTCCAACCTAAGATCCTCTCTCACTAATGTACTGATCCCATCCTTTATTAATAGTGTGACCTCCTTGTCCTTTTTGCCCATCCTTCCAAATGCCATACAACCTTGAACTTTCAGTTCCCAGCCTTGGTCACTCTACAGCCATGTTTCTGCAATGGCAATTAGATACCTGTTTACTTCTACTTGTGCTGTCAGTTCACCTACCTTGTTCGGAATGCTGTGTAAATTCAAGCAAAGTTCTTTCAATTCTTTCTTATTACTTTTACAATATCTAGTTTTAACTGCTAGTGTGCTTTTATGTCTGCAAGCCTTTCTGACACATTCTGATAACCATTTCCCTTATTGCTATCCTGCTCTCTTATCCCCTCTCTTCTCCTCTCTGTAGTTTATCCACCTTCCCATGCCCACACTATTTAGTTTAAGGTCCTCTCTACACCCCTACTTATACAAGGATAATCGGGATCCTGTAGATGTAGTATATCTGGAATTCAGGAAGGCATTTGATAAGGTGCTGTACAGAAGGTTAATGCACAAGATCACATGGGGCTAGGCATAATTTATTAGCTTTGATAGAAGACTGGCTACCTGACAGAATAGAAGTCTAACAACACCAGGTTAAAGTCCAACAGGTTTATTTGGTAGCAAACAGCACTAGCTTTCCGAGTGCTGCTCCTTCGTCAGGTGGAAGGAGCAGCGCTCCGAAAGCGAGTGGCATTTGCGACCAAATAAACCTGTTGGACTTTAACCTGGTGTTGTTAGACTTCTTACTGTGTTTACCCCAGTCCAACGCTGGCATCTCCACATCATACCTGACAGAAGGCAGAGAGTTGGGATAAATGGGTCTTTTTCTGGTTGGCAGGATGTAACTAGTAGTGTGCCACAGGGTTCAGTCCTTGGACCCCAACTTTTTGCAATTTATATTAATGACTCGTATACAGGGATAGAAGATACTATAGCTACTATAGCCAAATTTGCAGATAACACTAAAATATGAGGGATAATAAGTGCAATGAGCAAATAAGAAATTTACAAATGGATATAAATAGCTTAGGTGAGTGGGCCAAAATGTGGAACTTAACGTGGATAACAGGAACTTGTGGCTGAGTGACACTATCTATAACCTCACCAACTAAACAAAAACATGTTGAACTGTTTCAGGAAGACCTATTTATTAAATCAAAAAAAAAGAATCACCAGTCAAAGATGGCTGCCACCAGTCAGCTGATGTGTGGTATTGTAAGTTGCCCATGTTTCTGGAATGTTCTTATATGGATTGAACCATAACCGGCTCTGATATATTGTAATAAATACTGGGGTGTCAAGGTCCACGTCAAAAAGGAACTCTTGAAAGGAGGCATTAAAGTGCAAAGTGCTGAATATTAATCAACTGTAATTCTATCAAGACAATGGGAGCTTCTCATCAGCCAGATACAGCCAAGGAACACTCAAAAACCCCGGTGGAGGATGAAATAACCCAATCTCTTGTTTGTTTCTATTACCCTTAAAAGTGCCAAAGGTTTCTTAGATGAAGGATCAAATTGTGATCAACCAAAACATTGACTGCAAGACATGCTAAACAAATTCCTTTCATCGAATATACAGACAGGAGGTTTAAACACTGGCTTCACCAAGCCAGACAGAGAAAGAAGCCATTCAAGGTTATCTGGAAAAAGTGCTGAAGAGAACACCAAGGAATATTTCTCTCTCTCTCCTTCTGAAGCTAATATTGTCTCCAGCAAAAGTGCAATCACTTGAAGTTCAATACATCTCCAGGATATTAAAGGAAACCAACTAACTTCAAAAGGCTGCAACATTCTACGCTGCAAGGACAAGTAAATGACTTAATCATGTATTCTTTTAACTTTTATTTGGACTCTAATTTTTCTTACTGCTGAGATGTGTGTGTATGTGTGTGTGTGTGTGTGTTGTCACGCACTATTTCTTTTCTCGGGTTTAGTAACTAATAAGCTTACTCTTTCTTTGACTCAGGAAAACCTATTTTGATTGGCTCCTTATGAGCAAATAAACGCATTGCATTGGAAAAGGCATCTATGGGAAAAATATATATTTTTTAAAACCTTTGTGAACAAATGAGAGGGATGAGAGGGAGCCAGTTCACTCTTCATCAGCTGGTCATAACGCACTTAAATTGTGCTGATTGTTAGAGCATTCACATGTCTAAAATCTATTCAATTTGCCTTGTCCTGTAGAGTATCATGTTTGCAAATTACGCAAACTACTTGAGAACAATTATTAGGGTAAGTGTAGGCTTTTAGCTTAAGGATTGTTCATTAATGTGTTTCCTGTTAAAGTTTTTACTGCTGCATTATTTTAATGAAAGCAAACAGTATCTCCAGCTGATGTCCTGTTTAATTATTTGTTCCACATGAAACAGTTATTGTTCGAATGTAACGAGAACATCTGGAATGGCAGCTCACTGAATAAGATTTTAATGAGGTCATCTTATTTTGATGAGTTACTGGACACTATGGGCCTGATTTTACCATCAGGTTGCACCCGTTTTCGGGCACGAAAACTTGTTAAAGTCGGGGGTGAGGCGAGTAGTGCGATCCGTGACTGCCTCCGTGCTGGTTCCCCCTTTATCAAGGACCAAAAATGGCCACCATCAGGACCGTGCTTGAAACGGGCACGATGTGAATTTAAATGCATTTGCCTGCATTTAAATTGACTTAATGGGCTGCGCACCCAACCTGACCAGAACTTCCCCCTTTACCACCGTGTTCGCCCATCCAGATTCGGCGCGAAACAGACATGGTCCGCAAAGGTCTGATTCGGGCGCTCCAGCTCCTGAGGAGGTATGTTCCGATTGTCCAGCGGCTCTCTGCATCAGATTGGTGGGAGTAGGGGGGAGGTGGGTCAGGTGGCTCCACTCAGATTGGTGGGGGGGGGGGGTGGGGGCGGGGGGGGGGGGGGGACAGGGAAGGGGGGTAGGGTCCGATGGCTCCACTCAGATCAGTGGGGGTGCAGGGGTTCTGCTGCCACTCTGTCTCTGCTCAGTGAGGGGGAAGGGGGGTCCGTTGCCACTCTACGTGTGATCGGTTGGGGGGGGAAGGAGGATAAGGGGGTCATTAATGTTGTGGGAGTGGGGCAATGTCTGTGGGGGCCAAGGGGAGGCATTATCTGGCCCAGGAGCGATGTGGCAGGGGAGCGTTTTTCTATCTTTTTTTTACGGCACATGCGCAGATGATGGCGCTGATCGGAGCTGCAGGGCTTCGGGCATGTTAAGCCCCGCCCACAGGCTTGTGCAGCGCAATTCAGAATTGCTGATACTTTTTCAGGCAGAGGGCGTATGGGAGCGCCTGAGAACGGGTCTAAAAGTCGGATCTGAAACACTGCCAATTTCAAGTCCGCCCAGCACTTAGAATTAAATGGTAAAATAGGGACTTTTAAATTGACTTAGTGGGCAGCAGTTCTCCTTCTTATTAACTATTGGGTGCTAAAAATATCAAAGTACTCGAGGAGCCTGTGATGGATTTCACAAGATCAGAAAAAAAATCATATTTTGCATTAGAGAGTAAGGTCCCTGACTTTGGTGGTTCTAATTTTTTCAATTATCTGGGGCATGACGGAGCTGTAAACTAGAGTGGCAAAGATGGATACAACAGAAATGATGGTGTGGTGTTGAAATTTTAGTCTCTAGTGAGAGCAAGGGCCAAATTATAGAAATCATAGAAACCCTACAGTACAGAAAGAGGCCATTCGGCCCATCGAGTCTGCACTGACCACAATCCCACCCAGGCTCTACCCCCATATCCCTACATATTTACCCACTAATCCCTCTAACCTACACATCTCAGGACACTAAGGGGCAATTTTTAGCATGGCCCATCAACCTAACCTGCACATCTTTGGACTGTGGGAGGAAACCGGAGCACCTGGAGGAAACCCACGCAGACACGAGGAGAATGTGCAAATTCCACACAGACAGTGACCCAAGCCGGGAATCGAACCCGGGTCCCTGGAGCTGTGAAGCAGCAGTGCTAACCACTGTGCTACCGTGCCGCCCTTATCCTTCAGCTCTACTTAAATTATCCTTCAGCTCTACTTTGCGTTTGCCATATTGTCTGTCCAGAAGGGAACAGTTTGGACCAGTATTCTTATTTCCCCGTTTGACTGCTTTTTCCTTCTGGCTGAGGCCTCAGTTTCTCAACCAAGATGAAAATGAATGTTACTCAGAAAGCAACGTTAATTCTCACACGTACACAAAAGTCATATCATTGTCCTTTGGTGGGTGGGGGTGCGGGGAGGGAGAAATTAATGTGCAGATATCCTCATGCCATTTGTCAACTTCCAACTTGAATCACTTGTACCATGTGTACATCTGATGTTGTTCAGAAAGGTATTGGTAATTTAACTGAATATGTCACCATTTTTGTAAAAAATGTAGTTGTTCATGTATTTTGTGAAGAGCTACAATACTTTAAAACATGGGGGTAGCAAAACTAAAAATGTTTTAAAATTTCCTTGTTTCCATAGTTCAACTTCAAGTATCTAATTTGTTACTTCAGTTTCCTACTGTGTTGCCTAAGTCAGGAGTTCTTAATCAGGTGTCCCCTCTTCCCTCATGAGAGGTTTCCAAGGAATCCAAAATAGGGATGAGGTACAGGTTGGAGAGAAGGGTCCATCACTGCCCACATCACCCCCGCATCATTTGCAAACTCTCCACTCACTGGGTCTGGACTGTCTTTCTCCCTGCAACAGCAATGCCACTTTAGCTAGATTTTCTACCTGCACCATGCCATTGGAGCTGTGCCATGCTGTAAGGGCTGACCTGCTCTGCACACCACTCCCTCACAAACTTGCTACTACATACACACTCCATCCCTGGCTGTTGTGAATGCAGTTGGGAAGAGAAGCAGCATCACCCAACACCAGCAGTGTCCCTCCTGCTGTGTCTGGTGGCAGAGAGGATTAAATATAATGCACCCAGAATGGGCTACGGGTGAAATTTAGTTCAGTCTGCAATTAAAGTAACCACTAAAGTGGTTTCTAATATAACCAGCCTGGGTGTGAAACCCCCCCAAAGCCTCAATAGAAAAAAGAAGTGGAGGGGCTGAAAGGTTTAACCTTCCCTTTCACAGACAGTAAAATTGTCCACCTAGAATACACATTGATTTGTGATGTGATGTAGGGACAATGGGGAGTAATCAAGCACATCAGATACTGTAGTTTCACTGATGTCTACGTTAAATAATGGCCACACTGGAACTCATATGGCTCCAGTGTTCTTTCACAAGGGTAGGACAACAATACTGCGGGCATGGATGGTAAATCTGAGATAAACAATGGGTGCTCAATTGTGCCTGTGAGGGGGTCTATTCTCAAGTGTGCTCTCTGATCCAGCAGGTGTACTTTGGATTGGCTGTGAACTGTATTTTCAAGCACATGTTCCTATTTAGTTTCACATTAAATATATAAAACAAAAATAACAAATGAAAAGGGTACTCAGTTGAGCCTATACCTTTACCATTATCACAATTACGCAACTGTCCCTTGAGGCTGGTGCTCCTTTACTACTCAGCTGAAAAAAAAAGACATCTTCTTAATTAAGAGCTTCCATCTCACTAAGGAGGCTTCAAGCCAATCCACATCCAACAACCTGCTCTGAAAACTCTGCTCATATTTTGACAGCTGCGACAAATTCTCAACAAAATTCTAAATAAAACAACCCACAACATTCAAAAAGAAAAGTCACTTTGTCCTATCTCCCAGCGTTAATCTTTCCTTTAAAAAATCCAGGATCCAGATCTTAATTCACATTTTTATCAAAATCTGATCAGTTCTTCCAGGGGCCTTACCCTTTTGGTGTACCAGCTTTCACTGAAAACAATCCATTCATTTTTGAGATATATGCTGTATACATTTACAGACAAAAGACTAGCAGGGGCAAAAACTTTGGACGGAATTTTACGGCCCTGTTGAGGTGGGGGTAGGACTGCAAAATGCAGCGAACCATTCAAATTTCCATTGACTTTGGCGGGAATGGAAGATCTCATCAGTGGAAGGGCCATGAAGTTTCACCCATTACCTCTGTTCACCTCCAGTGGAAGAGGAAATAAATATCTATATTTTTTTGCACAACTTTTTTTGCACAATATTTTTGAGTGACGGGGATTTGTAAAATGTTTATAATATGGGATGGGACAGGGGAGGTGGAGTTTGGGTGGCCTCAGAACATCTGACCTAAGCAACAAAGCTATTGCAATGATGTCCTCTTTTTCAATTCTTGCTTTGCGAGATTTCCTTTCTCTATTTTGGCCTTCAGGAGGTTTATCTTTTATTCCAACAGTTTTTTATTCAAATAATTTAATGACAGTGCATTATCCATTTAAATTTTCCTCAAGCAATAATCTTCACCAACAACTCTTCAAGAATTATATTTATTTTCAGTTCCACAAACCATCCCTTTATCTGAAGTAAGTGTTTTGCTGTCATTTCTATCCTGACACTTTGCAACATTCCCACTCTCAACAATTGAATCCATATTCTCGCAAGTAAAATTGGATCTTTAATTTTTAAAACAAGGTCAGCCTTCGTACTGTAGCAACTCGGTTAGAGAGAAAAAAATGCCTTTTGCTGCAACTCATCTCATATAAATTCTTTAATTATGATCATAAAAAAGGAACTTAATGTCCCGATAATATCATCCTGCTTTTATCTTGAGGATCATAGCCTGCTTTCATTTTAAGCAATAAAAATTCCATTAAATTTAATTGTCCAGATGACCCATTGGAAGCTCAATAGCAGCAGGTCGATCATCCAAAGTATCCTGCAATCTCAGCAGGAACAGACCAACAGCAATGTGAATTCATTTGGAAAGATTGTAGAATATAATTACGTTACACACCTCTTTATAACAGAACATTAATGAAACAATACATGTATGCAAGTTACATGACAGCTGTGCGAATTCTCTCTCTTTGTGCCTTTATTCAAAATTTTGAACTGATTTATTTTTAAAAAAACACAATTCATTCTTATAGGTCAGTAAATTCACCAACTGCTGTATCTCATTGTATGTCAGAGATTGCAGAAAGATAATGCATTACAATTTTCTTTGCACACACTCAGAGGTCAGTACTTACCACTGACCCTGAAGAATGCTGTTCAAAGATCTAGTGGTTCTGTAGTGTGGATTTCCCCTTTCCAGATGTCAGCCTGAGTCTAATGCCGAGTTAAGGGGATTTCCAGGTGCCCAGAACAGTGGTGTCTTCAAACAGGGCAAGCAGCCAATCGTACCCTTCAGACAGAAAACCACAAGATAAAAGCCACTGAGTCCAATCATTTAAAATTTTATTTGTTTTACAGATAGTGAAATAGATGGTTGGGACATACACATAAGTTTTAAAGTTTATTTATTCGTGCCACAGTAGGCTCACATTAACACTGCAATGAAGTTACGGTGAAAATCTCCTAGTCGCCACACTCTGAGATGCCTACTTGGGTACACTGAGGGAGAATTTGGCATGGCTAATGCACCTAACCAGCACGTCTTTCGGACTGTGGGAGGAAACCAGAGCATCCAAGAGGAAACCCATGCAGACACGGGGAGAATGTGCAAACTCTCCACCGACAGTGACTCAAACTGGGAATCGAACCGGAGTCCCTGGCGTTGTGAGGCAGCAGTACTAACCACTGTGCCACCATACTGCCCATGGAAATAAAGGTAGACGATAAAGTATCACATTTCAAAATATTTCCAGAAGTTATGGAAATACTGATCAAAATGGAGAAACTTACCATGCAACAAATATAAAATTATTTTTTTTAAGGCAAGTGAGACTGTTTAGCCATGATTATGAACTTAAATGTGCTATTAAAAACTCAGTTGCACTTAATTCAGTGAGATGTGACATTTTTCACGTGTTTTTATAGAAAGACCAAAAGCTCAAGAGGAGAAGCTCTCAACACTTCAATGATTTTTAATTGATTGCAAGGTGCAGGGAAGCACTGAATTTCCATGTCTAACATGTGCAGACTCCAGATGTTGTTATTGTTTCAGAGGAATAATGATACAAGAAAATGAGAAATAGGAGCAGCAGTGGGTAATTCAGCCCCTCAAGCCTGCTGCACCATTCAAGATGATTGATCATGGTGATTTTGATCAAGGCCTCAATTTCAGTTTCCTGCCTGGTCCCTATTATCAGATGGGTTTTTACAACAATCCAGTAGTTTCATGGTCACCATTCCTGATACCAGCTTTATTTAATTAATTGAGCTTAAATTCTCTCACTGCTATGATGGGATTTAAATTAGAGTCCCCAGATCATTAGTTCTGCCCTTTTGGATTGCTCATCCAGTAACATAACCATATTCTACCAGATCTTAAATATTGCTTAAAAGAGGGACATGACGGCTGAAATTCTTCTGTCTTGCCTGCCATGGGATTCATAGAAGGTGAGGCAGAAAATCTAGCAGACCATTTAACGATCCGCTGAGCTTGGTTAGGAATTTCTGGTCTTGGGGTGCATGTAGCTGGAGGATCCTACTCATTGGTGTAGCTTTTCACCTTGCAACCATCAGGACAAATGGAAGAATGCCAAAGTTCAAGAATCACAACAATTCCTACTATAGGAGAAACAGTACTGATTGGTTGGCAAGTTGACTCTGATTGGCTGAGGCATTGCCATGGAAAAAGCAAGATGGAGCTATAGGCTAGCCAAGTTCTTGGGTAATTCAAAAAGCTGCAAAGCTTGAATGTATTCCTTTTGTTTGCAGAAAATGGATCCCTATATATGAATTTTGAGTACACACTTCGAGCAAGAGTAAATGAGCCATGTAATAAGTTCAGTTAATTATCTTAAAATCAGTTGTTAGTGTAGCGACTAGCATACTCAGGATTAGTCAGCAAGTGCTATCCAATCGCGGAGTCACATCCGGCAGTAGACGTTTTGTTTTGGGTTTTGCAGTCATGGGCTTGTTGAGTATGGTCTACACTCTGATTGAACGAATATGCCGTTTGATTAGATCAGCCAATTGTTAGGACATAAGGCTTTTGTATCTGGCATTGCACCAGCACTGAAATTCATACACCACATTGCTTAATTATGTGTGAGGTAGATTGCCTTTTTGGATTGATGGTAGCATCCTGTCAGTGCAAAATACTACTCATGTAGCCACTATACAGTAGCAGCAGAAAATGGCTTGCTTAACCTGTTGTTCAGAGGGGACCAGAAGTTTAGCAGGAACTGGATCGTTCAAAGATTATTTCCTCTGGTGGATGGAGCTATTACAAGGGGGCATAACTATAGGGTTCATGGTGGGAGATATAGGAAGGATATCAGAGGTAGGTTCTTTACGCAGAGAGTGGTTGGGGTGTGGAATGGACTGCCTGCAGTGATAGTGGAGTCAGACACTTTAGGAACATTTAAGCGGTTATTGGATAGGCACATGGAGCACACCAGGATGATAGGGAGTGGGATAGCTTGATCTTGGTTTCAGATAAAGCTCGGCACAACATCGTGGGCCGAAGGGTCTGTTCTGTGCTGTACTGTTCTATGTTCTATGGATCAAGCATACAGGAGATGAGCATTATAGTAAAGGTGAGCTTGAAGTAGGCAAGAGGGTAGAAAGAAGAGAAACTAGAAAGACAGAAGTTCAAGGCTGGGGCCTGAGGGAACCTGAGAGGAGATTTAGTTCAGTGGGCTGGCAGAAGGTGGGGGGATGGGGGTGGGGGGGTGGTGCAAGTGGAGAAGAGGTAGCTGACCAGATGGCCTGAAACCTAAATCCTAATGATAAACACATCATGAAGCTCTTCACATTTGTTGTAGGTCAATGTGAAGGGTAAAGAGAGGGGTGTAAGAAGACACCTTGCAGTAAAGAAGCTAGCAATTATCTTTGCATTCCAGGGTGATGCTAGAATAATGAGCAATGTTGGCAGATGAGAAGCCAATTGAGCTTTATGCCAGATCAGGTGGTGAATGGCTCAACTAATAATTCACTATATCCATGAAAATCTACATCCCTTGGAGGGGAGGGGGCAGAAATGAGGGCCATACCCAGGGAGATGGCTGGGATAAGGGAGGGTAATGGTTTTAATGAAGACTGGGACAAGAGTGGAGGTGAATGTGTGACAGAGCAAATCAAATACTTTTGAAATGTCATAGAGAATGGAGAACTAGTGGTTAGAGAGTTGGGATTTTAAACATGCAGTTATAAGTAAATTGGAGGATAGTTGTTTCTCAGGGGCTAACACAGGAAAAAAATAGGGTTGGGTGGGGTAAGAATTCTGGATGGAAAAATTGATACAAGGAAGTGATCAGAGATGGTCTTATCTGTGATCGATACGATATGAATAACAAAGCAATGTGAGATGGCAAGATCAAGGAAGTGGCTGTGATATGAATTGGGGCATTTATATGGAGGGCAGTTTTAAATGAGAATAACAGGGCAGTGAACTCAGAGGAGGGAGAACAAGATGAATAAGATAGAGATTGAAAGCACCAATGGTATGGGAGAAACCAGTGAAGATATTTCAGTGAGAAAATGTTCAAAGTTACTTGTGTTGGTGGTTGATGCACGTCAATTGAACTCAAGACACGAGGCTTCGGTAACTGAAGGCTTTTATTGCCTAACAATGGAACTACTAGAACGTAAGTACACCATCCCAGACTGACGAGGTCCCGCCCGAGCAGGGGGTCTTATACCTCTCCCAGGAGGCGGAGCCCGACTGGGATGTGCCACAACAGTAACAACCACAGGTGTATTAATCCCACCCTAGCCCAACAACAACATTAGAACAATCCCACAGTGTGAACACCCTAGCCCAACAACAACATTAGAACAACCCCACAGTGGGAACCAACGATGGTTCACCACATTCACCCCTCCTTTGAGAACAAAGGCCGGCGGGGTACGAAAACAGACTAAAAGAAAGTCAACAGATTATAAGTCCAGACGGTCTGGAGGACCGCACCGTCGTTGTGACCTCCTCAATACCGGCGGTGACACCGGAGTAGGTGCTTGCGGTGGTGTTCTCTCCAAAACAGCGTCCGGCTGTCCTCTCGCGGACTCACGGGCCGGTTGACCCTGATGAAGCGGTAGTGCAGGGGATCCCGGTACATTCTGCGATGGCGCCGATCTCCGGGTCTCAGGCAAGCTGTACATTGGAGTATAACTGTTAAGCACTGGTCCCGGTGCTGACCGCGCCACGTCCGGGGAAGAAATAAGGGATAAGGGATTCGTTACTGGGGGTATGGGAGCGACAGGAGTTGCTACGTCCCCTGCGGGCGCCAGGTCTCGGATCGAGACTGTGTCCTCTCGCCCGTCAGGATATGCCACATAGGCATACTGAGGGTTGGCGTGGAGGAGGTGGACCTGTTCGATCAAGGGGTCGGACTTGCGGGCCCTTACATGTCGCCGCAGAAGGACGGGTCCTGGGTACGTCAACCAGGCTGGTAAAGATATCCCCGAGGACGACTTCCGAGGGAATGAGAACATCCTCTCGTGGGGAGTAGCATTGGTTGCCGTACACAGGAGGGAGCGAATGGAGTGAAGCGCATTTGGGAGGACCTCCTGCCAATGGGAGACTGGAAGGCCTTTGGACTTCAGCGCCAATAGGACAGCCTTCCAGACTGTAGCATTCTCTCTTTCCACCTGTCCATTGCCCCTAGGGTTGTAACTCGTGGTCCTACTAGAGGCAATCCCGTATGAGAGCAGGAATTGCCTCAAGTCATTACTCATGAACGACGAGCCCCTGTCGCTATGTATATAGCTGGGGTACCCGAACAGGGTAAAAAGATCACGGAATGCCTTGATCACCGTGGCAGTCGACGTGTCCGCGCAGGGGACAACAAACGGGAACCGGGAGTACTCGTCGATTATGTTCAGAAAGTACACGTTCCGATCTGTTGAGGGAAGGGGGCCCTTAAAATCCACACTCAGCCTCTCGAAGGGGCGAGTGGCCTTGACCAAATGTGCCCGGTCAGGTCGGTAAAAGTGCGGTTTGCATTCCGCGCAAATCCGACAGCTCCTTGTCACTGACCTGACGTCCTCCACCGAGTAAGGCAGGTTGCGGGCTTTGATAAAGTGGTAGAGCCGAGTGACCCCAGGATGGCACAGGTCATTATGGAGGGCGTTCAAGCGATCCTCCTGCATAGTAGCGCATGTTCCGCGCGAGAGGGCATCCGAGGGCTCATTGAGTTTCCCTGGACGATACATAATATCGTAGTTATAGGTGGAGAGCTCAATTCTCCACCGCAAGATCTTGTCATTCTTGATCTTGCCCCTCTGCGTGTTATTGAACATGAACGCCACGGACCGCTGGTCCGTGGTCAGGGTGAACCGCTTCCCCGCCAGGTAATGGCGCCAGTGTCTGACGGCCTCCACAATGGCCTGGGCCTCCTTTTCCACCGCTGAATGCCGAATTTCGGGACCTTGGAGGGTGCGGGAAAAAAACGCGACGGGCCTGCCTGCCTGGTTTAGTGTGGTGGCCAGGGCGAAATCAGATGCATCGCTTTCCACCTGAAAAGGGATGGATTCGTCTACCGCGTGCATCGTGGCTTTCGCAATGTCGTGTTTCAATGCCTTGAAGGCCAATTGGGCCTCTGGCATGAGTGGAAAAGTCGTGGACTTAATAAGCGGACGGGCTTTGTCCGCGTAGTTGGGGACCCACTGCGCATAATAGGAGAAGAAGCCTAGGCATCTCCTCAGTGCTTTTGTGCTAGCGGGCAAAGGAAGTTCAGCAAGGGGGCGCATACGGTCGGGATCAGGGCCAATGACCCTGTTTTCCACTACGTATCCCAGGATGGCTAACCGGCGCGTACGGAATACACACTTCTCCCTGTTGTAGGTCAAATTCAGGCGAGATGCAGTGCGTAAAAAGTTCTGGAGATTTGTGTCATGGTCCTGCTGATCACGGCCGCAGATGGTGACATTATCCAGGTACGGGAAGGTAGCCCGCAGCCCGTTCTGGTCCACCATTCGGTCCATAGCACGCTGGAAGACCGAGACCCCATTGGTGACACCAAATGGAACCCTAAGAAACTGATACAGACGACCATCCGCCTCAAAAGCCGTGTAGTGTCGGTCCTCTGGGCGGATGGGGAGTTGGTGGTAGGCGGACTTAAGGTCTATGGTGGAGAACACCCGGTACTGCGCAATCTGATTGACCATATCAGATATGCGCGGGAGAGGATACGCATCCAGCTGCGTATATCGATTAATGGTCTGACTGTAATCAATGACCATCCGGGGTTTGTTCCCGCTCTTAACCACCACAACCTGTGCTCTCCACGGACTAACACTGGGCTGTATGATCCCTTCTTTGAGGAGCCGCTGAACCTCAGATCTGATGAAGATCCGATCTTCAGCGCTGTAACGCCTACTTTTAGTAGCGATGGGCTTGCAGCCTGGTACCAGATTCTTGAATAAAGAGGGTGTGGTGATCTTTAATGTAGAAAGATTGCATGCGGGGCGCTTTGGACAATTTGGAGACTGCAGCTGTTCCCCTACTGTCAGCGAAGGGAGTGGCCCACCGTACTGTAGGATCACACTCTTCATGTGGATCATAAAGTTTAGTCCGAGGAGAATTGGTGCGCAAAGATGTGGCAACACAAGGAGCCTGAATCGCTCGTAAATTGTGCCCTGCACTTTCAGAGTTACCACATAACGTCCTTGAACAGGGACAGACCGGGACCGTGATGCCATAGAGATTGTCTGTTTGGCAGGTTGAATCTGGAGTCCACACCTCTTTACAGTGTCAGGGTGAATAAAGCTCTCAGTGCTCCCGCTGTCAAATAGACAATAAATTGCACGACCATTTACCTCTATGTCCATCATTGAACAGTCAAGCCTGTGGTGCTTAGCCTGGTTCAGGGTGATCGACGCCACCGTTGGCCCTTGAACGTCACTGCAGGCAGCTGAGGTCGATGCTGAGGACCCCTGCTGGTCGCTCCTGGTCGTCGTCGACCAAAATGGCCGCCCCCATGAATCGCACATGGTTGAGGGCGCCAAGCGTAGCGACTCCCGGTGGTCATCCTCCTCCGACTCCGTCGACCACAATGGCGTTGTCCTGGACTCGCACGTGGACGAACCCCGTGGGTACTTCGACGTCGATGGTGATGATCCCCGTTCTGAAGGGTCACAGGCTGCACTGCCGTTCTTGGGCTTTGATCTGCACACCTTCGTGTAGTGCCCCTTTTTACCGCATTGATTACAGACCACCGCTTTAGCAGGACACTTTTGTCGTGGATGCTTGGCCATTCCGCAGAAATAGCACCGCGGGCCGCATGGGGCTGCCGCCGTCGTCGGGTCTACATGGGAGCACGCCATAACACTGCACTTCGAGCCCGTGGGGCGAGGAGGGATTTGTGACTGCTCCTGCCATGTTGTCTCCACGTGGTCCTCCGGATACAGGACCAAGCTCTTCGAAGCCGCCTCAAGCATTTCAGCCATTTCCATAGCTTGGGTCAGGTTGAGATTCCCCTTTTCTAGCAGCTTGAGACGGATGTACGAAGATCCTACCCCTGCCACAAACGCATCTCGGGCGAGGTCATACATATACTGCTCAGCCGACACAGCTTTGCAGTCGCAGCCCCTGGCAAGCTGCAAGAGCTCATTGGCGTAATCCTCCATGGTTTCGCCCGACTGCCGACGTCGTGTAGCGAGGAGGTAACGAGCGTGGATCTCATTGGGAGGTTTCGTGTAGCGCCTTTTTAAAAGCTCGAGGGCCCTCGGGTAAGTGGTGGCCGCACGGATCGCGAGGTAGACAGTGTCGCTTACCCTCGCATGGAGGACCCGGAGTCTGTCATCATCTGTGATGACCGCTGCGGAGGCTGCCAGGTAGTCCTCAAAACACTTCAGCCAGTGGTCGAAGGTGTTAGAGGCTCCCACCGCACGTGGATCCAGCGTCAGACGCTCTGGCTTTAAGATTTGTTCCATACTCTCCTTTCCGTCGAGAGCTTAGTGTTAGGCAATAAAATTGATGCACGTCAATTGAACTCAAGACACGAGGCTTCGGTAACTGAAGGCTTTTATTGCCTAACAATGGAACTACTAGAACGTAAGTACACCATCCCAGACTGACGAGGTCCTGCCCGAGCAGGGGGTCTTATACCTCTCCCAGGAGGCGGAGCCCGACTAGGATGTGCCACAACAGTAACAACCACAGGTGTATTAATCCCACCCTAGCCCAACAACAACATTAGAATAATCCCACAGTGTGAACACCCTAGCCCAACAACAACATTAGAACAACCCCACAGTGGGAACCAACGATGGTTCACCACAGTGGTAAAGGCCTAGAATTTTAAATGAATGTGTTGAGGGACACATTGGGTGGGATATCTGGCTGCGCTCACCCCTAAACTAAAAAATTCCACCCGAGGCCAACAGATCTTTCCATGGTCTGCCCCTCGCCTGTTACGATTTCCATGGCAAGCGGAACAGAAACATTTGCCCCAATGAGCGAAATTCTCAAAGCATGAGAAAATACTGGAGGAGTAGAGGAACACATTAAAGTGTGATTTGGTGATAAGAGCCACATAGCGACGATGACAGTCTGAGTGGGACAAGTTGTGAAAATGTAGGCAGGAGGGGAGACTTCATTTTAGGGGGAAGCTATTGTCAGCCAGCTTTCTGTCAAGCCCTTGATTTTGTGAATGCAATTATCCACAATAAGCTTCTGGGTGACAAAGGCTTTGTTCACAAGGGAATGTGATAAGTTAGGGAAAGAGATTGAGTTGAATGGGAAGGAGATTGGCTGGATTAACGCCCAGCAGGGCCACAGGACAGGAAGCTCAATGAGAGAGTCGGATGAAGAAATTGGAGTTGCTGCTCATAAATAAGCAGTAATCAATGTCTCAAAAACTCCTGGGAGATTCTAAGAGGAAGCACAGAGGGAAGTGGAGGGCTTATCCAAGGTTGTCTAAAATTTCATTCAAAACAAAAATATATTAATAGTCTGGAATTTATTGTGAGCTGCAAAGAAACACCCTTTGCCATTAGTCTCCTTGTATATACAGTTAACTATGGGCTCTTAGTGGGCTTGTCAGCAGAGACTTCCAGACGTTTGCATCTGTTTGAAGTCAGTGACCTCTGGGAGAGGATTGGTGGCTTTGAGAACCAGGTGATCAGCACAGAGGCCCTTCAACCAATTAGACTAAAGAATCCTCCTCAGGCCACACTGCCTGCAGAGCATCAAGTGAAAAACAGGAAGCATCAATTAGATTGAAATCAATTTACAAGAAGTGAAACATGGGGGCATATATATGGCAATATGTGAAAGACATATAACAAAAAATATATCAGATCAGCTGTGATGTTATCAGCAAATTTGTCAAGGCCGAATGCTTCTTCTGCTCCTATTTCTTATCTTATGTTCTTATTTAAAGTAATTAAATTTCTAGTTTCAAAATGACCTGCAACACTAAATTTCTTCTGAGTTCATGAGACTCCACACCTGTAAAGTTATTTTTTCAGGGTCAAAAAGGCTGTTAAGCAACAATTATCACTTATTACACCATTAAAATGTCAAATACACTCGATTGTACAAGATCTAACTTTTTCCATTTGACTTTAGTATGAGAGTGTCAGTAATTAACTGCAAGTTAATATTATCACCGTGATCTCTGTGCAGATTGCATCAGTGTAGAATGCAACAATGTACCCTGGGGAGGATCAGAATGTCACTGATAGCAGCTTCTGGTTTCCATATTTATTTCATATGTATGAATGCCAGGGGTTGTTGCCTATTTTGACCAGTAATAGTGTTGAACACTAACAGCCTCACCATTATTAACACAAAATCTGGTCCATTTTACAGAACATGGAAAAGCACAGCAAAAAAAAATGTAGAGAAAACTAATGAAGCTGGAAAATGGCCATGGATAAATTGAAAATGCTATGGTTAAAGAGAGGAAGGAAAGAATAAAATTATCTCAGTGCATGAACAGATATGGAAACCTGGCTGGTTAATAGAGTTAAACTAGAGATAATCAATAATCTAATTAAATGATAAAACAAATTTGGAGAACTGATTGACTGATTTCTGTTCCTACTGAATAAAAGGGCAAAAAGACATAATGAGATTTTAAGGATAAGAGAGAGCAACACTTTCAGTGATAGGAAAAGTGACAGCTTAGTAAAGGGGGAATGCCTATTATTATAAATGCTTTAAAATGCTTTCCTGGGGGAATTTGTATTAAAAAAACTATATAGAAGAGAAAGAGAGATTCATTGCTATCGCTAAAAGTTTTAAATTGGACAAAGACCTATAATGGCTGTCTGTGACCCTGAACAAATGGAGCTACCTGGAAGTATTGGAGAAACTCACGCATCGTTATCCCTAAAGAGCCACTAATGACTCTCTGTGGACTGCACAGGCTGAATTCAAAGGGAGCTATACAAAGACCATCTGCATTTCATAACCCAGGCTGGCCAACAGGAGTTTGCTCGTCTGTTAAGACAAAGGATCCCAACACATTCCTTTTCATTTTTAATGGTTGTGACAGAATCACAAAATTGCTACAGTATAGAAGAAGACTATTTGATCCAACCTTGTTTACACCAGCTCTCCAAATGAGCATTATTACTTAGTGCCATTTTCCTGCCTTTTCCCAGTAACCCTACACATTGTTTCTATTCAAATGATGAGCTAATGTCCTCTTGAATGTCTCAAGTGAACCTACCTTTACTACACTTTTAAGTAGTGCATTCAACATTTAACAATCTTGGGGACCCAGACACAGGATGCACATCCTTTGTCAAAGACATTGTGGAGAAGTGGGAACCATGTGATATTGGTCTCTAACTTGTGGAATCAGTACTATTGGCTTGCTGAACTGCAAAGTCTCTATCTGCATTTTTACCACCTATCAGCCTCACAGATAAGAAGCTCTGGCCCAGGTTGAACACCTGATCCCCCATCTATACTGTTTGGAAATTCTGTACCACCGCCCTCAAGACTGATTCATTTTTGCATGCCTATTTCATTGTGTGAAGTCAACTACTATCAGAAAATTGAATTATTCAGCATGGGTTTTCAGCTCACTGACCTCCATGAAGGAATACTTCATTTGCCTTTGATTCTGGACTCTGCAACCTATGTGAAACAATATTTATTTTTTCTGTTGTCTCTGCACGGTAAATATTTCTTTTCTCTCTCCATCTTTTACTGTGTGAATGCAAATTAGGCAATGTTGTGACCCTCCTCCTGCGCTTTGAGTGCATGCAAATATACTAAACCTTTGAGTTCATCTTATCTCGAGTTTGCTGTGGGGTTATAAATAGAAAATAGGATCAAACCAAAGCTGAGGCATTGGGAAAAACACCTTTCTGTTTATGAAGGGGTGGCAAAAGGAGAATTTTATTTTATTTCAAAAATATACTTTATTCATACAACACTAAAAAGCAATCATATTTACATTTGCCCTAAAATCAAAAGTTACACTGTGTTCAGTCTAAGAACATTACATATATTTCAAGTCCAAAGTGCTTTATGAAACAAGAAAGGAGAAATTGGTGTTGTTTAAGTGACCCCCCCCCCCCCCCCCCATAAAACTTACAAAAACCTTTTATTTATCTTTAGCAAATCACATTTGGGTCACTATCACATCTCAAGCTGAATTACTATACAAGTTTATTTTTATAATAGTTATCACTAAACATATTATGCAGACCACCCAATGCGACTTAGAACAAAAATGGTGGCAGTACTTGAAAGTTTCTGTGATGCTTTGACCATACAAGAAGTTTTCTGCTATCCTTACAGGTGATAGAAAATGTTTTTACAACAAATTGAAAATTACAACTTTCATATACCTCTGAAATTTTCTTATCAAACTGTCTTTAACGTTGTTACTCAGAGGATTTGATTATAGAATCCCTACAGTACAGAAGGAGGCCATTCGGCCCATCGAGCTTGTACCAACCAGAACCCCACCCAGACTCTATTCCTGTAATCCCACGCATTTACCCTGCTAATCCCCCTGACACTAGGGTCAATTTACCCTGGTCAATCAACCAAATCTGCACATTTTGGGACTGTGGAAGGAAACCGGAGTACCTGGAGGGGACCGACGCAGACACGGGGAGAACGTGCAAACTCCACACAGACAGTAATCCAAGGCCAGAATTGAACCTGGGACCCTGGCGCTGTAAGGAAGCACTGCTAACAATTGTGCCGTCCTTAATTCTGGTTTTAAGAGCAGAATGTCTCACTGTAATGCAATTATGATGCACATTAAATATGGCCACAAATACAGTGTTGCTGACAATTTATTTTATCGGCAGTACTTTGTGTTAAATATGCAGCTAATAACTGAATTCAATAATTGAAGATGCTTTCTTTCATTCTATGCATTGTCATGGGAATATAATGTTCCATTAATGATACACATAAATTATTGAAGCCAAACGACAGCTGTATACGATTTCAATATTTCTCATTTCCTTAATGAAGTCCCATATTTCCTAAAACAAATTGCAAGATAATACTTTGCACTCACTACACTTTAATTAAGTTGAGATATTTATGGCTCTTCTACCTTTACAACTATGTTGATTTATTTCCCTTGTTTTAATAGATAACTTTAACTACCAAAGGAAATTAATCTTCAGTTCCTGAATTTATGTGAGATGTTTTTGACCAAATTCTGAAATTAATGTGATTTTAAGTAAAGAGTAAAGTTTATTTATTAGTCACAAGTAAGGCTTACATTAACACTGCAATGAAGTTACTGTGAAATTCCCCACACTCCTGGTCAATGCACCTAACCAGCATGTCTTTCAGACTGTGGGAGGAAACCGGAACACCTGGAGGAAACCCACGCAGACACGGGGATAACGTGCAAACTCCGCACAGACAGTGATCCAAGCCAGAAATTGAACCCGGGTACCTGGCGCTGCGAGACAGCAGTGCTAACCACTGTGCCACCATGCTGCCATCATTAGCAATGATTTAGCTTTCTGAAGATTTAAATTTTTCATATTTTCACACGAGTTCATTTATTTTCACCTTATTTCAGAATTTTGAACAATGCACATGTAACTAGGCAAGCAATAAAACTCAATAAAACTGGGTGAAACTATATCTACAATATTGACATCTTTAAGTGCTAGAGTTTCAAGATTAACAGGTTAAGGCCTTTATTGAAATAATGGACTAAGGAATAGTATATGAATAAATTAATACTTTGATATGAGATAATCAGTTAGTATGACCTCAGTGTCTTGTGGCACATTGGGTAGAGTCCCTGTCTTGGAGACAGAAGCTCAGGATTTGAGTTGAAACCCAGGACTTGATCACCAAGGAAGGTGCATTCCTCATGCAGCCAAGCAGGTTGATTATCAAACCGAAAATCCTTCTAACACACCCCAATGGCAGTTGGGAAGAGGAGGAAAGATTTCTGGTCAACTGTGTGGAGCCTATATCACGATCCATAGTTTGTGAAAACATGTAAATATGCATGTTGCCACAGCAATTTGGACTTTGAGTGATCTGAAACAGATCACTATCATGATCTCAATGATTAATATTTGAATATTATAATATTTAAATTGATTAGTGGATTTCCCCTGACTTTTCACAAGTTTAAGTGCAGTACTCAGGTCAAGTAGGATGAAGGCAGTGAGGAGATAATTGGGTTGTAGCGGTAGGATGAGGGATGGGGGAGGAAAGGATAAGTGGAGAAGAGTGAGAAGCTGAAAGAGGTAATGGAGGCATTGTATTGGAAAAGAGGATGGAAAGAGGATGATGTGGAGAGGAAATAGAGATGAGAAGGGGGAGATAGAAAGAAGAGGAAATGGAGGTAAGGAGGAGAGGAAGGGAAGCATGAATGAGTAATGTGAGAGAATGAGTATGGATACAGGGGTGGAAAATGCATCAATATTGCCAATATTCAAAAGCGGCATGATTTTACCATTTCACCATGCCCGGTGAACAGCTTGGCGAGCCGGGAAACTAGCGTGTGATGCTAAAAATCCGATTGGTGCCCGATGCCAAACGGTTTGCTATTTTCCCGACCCCTCTCCAATGGTGTCGCCCAGCAGACACAATCTTCTGTCCTTTGGGTGTGGTGCCATAATGGCGAGAAACAATACAGATCTTCATTAGCATGGACCTGGCACAATAGTGATGCCAGAGGGCTTGGAGGCCATTGAAGGCCCCTGGGTGATTGGAGGCATGGCCAGGCAGTGTCCAGGAGGCAGTGCTCACTGGGCATCCTGGCCAATCAGTCCCCACATCTCATGCACTTTTGAAGCCATTTCTCTTGTTTGTGCACTAACAATGCAAATGAAAGAGATGAAATAGCTTTCATATGACCGCATCATCTGTGCTGGGGAGCACTTTGAAGACCCGGAGTAAGTTCCTTCCTAAACTCTTCCCTCAGTGAAAACAAATTGCTCATTGTAACTGTTCCCTCATTACTCAGAAGCATCTTCGATCCCCCACCTTCTGAATGCTCTTCAAAATGTCACTTCTGAAGGTAGAATGCCAAATAATGAACATAATTTTCCAAATATAACTTGATCATGAGTGATGTAAAGACTTTGAATGATGGGTTTTGATTTGCAATGAAATGTCTTCTAAATACAAGGGCCTGGATTCTCAAAACAATTTTAAGTGCCGAGTTTGTGTAAAAACTTGAGTAAATCCTGCTGGTTTTTATAGCGAGATTTTCAAAATGAATCTCCCACACTCTGTGCATCACACAGTGCCCCAGCATGAATTATGGTAAAAATCAATGGGCGGGGCCTATTCCTGCTGGAGAGGCCAGCAAAATTGGGCTGAGCGGGCCACTGTGTATGTGCCGATCTGTCAGAGTAGAGATCAGCGCTGCACAGTAGCCTTGTTGAAGTGGAAACATTCCTGCTTCTTGACTGTGATCGAAAGACTCAACAAAATTTGTTTCGACTAAATAACTTTGTCTTTATTTACGAAAGGCTGCATGCAGTTTTGGCTGAAAACTTGAGTTCAGAGAGCAATTGGTACAACTTGCTAATTCCTCCTCAAGTCCACAATTACACAAAGAATCAGTCCAGTATTTATACATAATCATTATCAGTTTGCGTGACCAGAGCATATTCAGGAATTCGATTAGTAATAGAATCATAAGCAATGTCATTAATCATGTCATAACTTGCTGACCTCCTAGAACTCTTTGTCTCATCATTCATACCCTTATCTTGTCCTTTGATGGAACAGAAGAAGGTCTGTGACTACGTTATCCCTGACCTTATCTTGTTTTATTTACTCATAGTCTTAAAGTTATGTGGAGTCAGCCTTGCTTATATTGTACCAAATAGCTGACCAATTCTCCCATCATGCTATTCCTTAGTTCGTACAACTTCACAACATCACACTGGCGCCCTGCTGATCGCTGGCCAGCCCGTGACACTGCAACGCTGCCTCGCCGACTCCCCACCCTGATTGCTGGCCTCCCAGATGTGTCCGGGTCAGCACCGATCCCTGCTCCCCCCCCCCCCCCCCCGACTCTCCAGGCCCCCCTTGATCACCCCCACTCCTCGCTAGTCCCGATCTCCCAACCTCCACCCCCTCTCCCCCCACAGCAGCCCCGAAACCCATCCCCTGCAGCCTCGACTCCCCCCAAGACTGGCTGATCCACTTCCCCCACCCCGACGGCCAGCCCTGATCACTGTCCACCCTCCCTCTGGCACTGATTCCAAGTGCAGATTGGCAGAGGGGGCGCCCCCATTCCCACAGCGCCTGCCCCCAATAGGCCCTGCCCCCCCACCCCCACTTGACCCACCCCCTTGGCACTGCCCGATGGCCAGTGACAAGATGCCCCCTGGGCAGTGCCAGGGGTAAGGCGCCCATGGATTTAATTAGCTTTGTTGACTGCAATTTTTTCTCAAGTATTTTAAGTCCATCTATAGTAACCGATTTTATGGCCTCTCAGTGTGAGATTACCAAATTAATGTCAGTTTGTGCTAAATTGGGGAATGTGCACTGACCTATGTATTAACTAATTCAAATGATTTCTAGGTCAGTTTGCATTCTGCTGTATATTTATACCCATTCCCTCAAATATTGAGTCATCAATCAGCTTGCATTCACATATAATGCATGCAGACAGTGCACTGTTACCCCGGCACATAACACATTAAGTACAATCAATGAAGTTTTACAGATTACTAAAAATGACAGCTACTGACAAATTGAAAAGTAACTTTAGATGGGAAAATTCTTTATGCTGGAGTGTTAATGGAATTTTGTGAACCTGGTTTAGCTATCAATCTATACTCATTCCGTGGTCAAGGACCTTTCTACAAACTTGAAGAGAAGTCCTCGTCTTGAAACATTAACTCTGTTTCTCTCTTCACAGATGCTGCCAGACCTGCTGAGTATTTCTGATTTCCAACGCCACTGTATTTGGGCTGTTGTTTCCTTTCCATGGTGTTTATGTCTTCGCTAAATCGCACATTGCATATTTGTTGAAATGCAGCTCATGTAGAATTCATTGTCTAATTTTTTTCTATTTAATGAAAACCAGTAACTTCAGTCAAAATCATTTTTGTAATAATTGACTGGTTGTGACGGGAAACCTAGAGTGCAAAAATTCAAGGACCTGTGAAACTAGGGGGGGGGGAATTCTCTGTTCATTCCTGCCCCGCTGCCATTGCCAGAGAGTACGGAGAACTTGGCACTCAGCCAAATCTCCGTTTACTGCAGCGGGATGGGAGAATCCCACTGGTGTGAACGGCCGAAGAATCCCCCCCAAGTTTGTAACCTGAGGCTGATCCTCGTGCACCGTTTTTGAATCCCATTTACATAATTGGAAACCATGTCATCTTTCATTTCATTCCCTGTCCCACATGCTAAGGAAATAACCGTGGATATGTCTTTTACAGTATTTGGGACTGAAAGTGGATTAGACTGAAGAATACATTTGACTTATGCTCAGAGAATCATTCTGGGTGCGACAGACAAGTTAAAGTTTAGTGTCACAAGTAGACTTACATTAACACAGCAATGGTGTTACTCTGAAAATTCCTTAGTCGCCACACTCTGGTGCCTGTTTGGGTACACTGAGGGAGAATTTAGCATGGCTAATGCACCTAACCAGCACGTCTTTTGGACTGTGGGAGGAAACCGGAGCATCCGGAGGAAACCCACGCAGACACTGGGAGAACGTGCAGACTTCGCACAAACAGTGACCCAAGCTGGGAATCGAACTCGGGTCCCTGGCACTATGACAAAGCAGTGCTCACCACTGTGCCACCATGCTGCCCTTAATGGACCATTTAAACATCTGTTGACCTTAGGCGGAAAGTTTTGGTCTTGGGGTGGGTGCAACCAGAAGATCCCGCCCATGGACTGGAACAGTGGTAGTGTACAGGGCGGAGATGGGTAGAAGTTCCTAGCTTGTGTTCAGAAAAGTTTTCTACAGCAGTATGTGTCTAATCCAACAAGAAAGGATTAACTGATGATCTGGCTCTTAGAAATGAGGTGGGCCAAGGTGTCGGTGGGGGAACATTTAGGAGACAATGATCATTGTATTGTAGGATAGAAAAAAAAAATAGACAATCTAGAATAAATATATTTAACTGGGGCAGAGCCAACTTCAATGGGACAAGAATGGAGCTGGGACAGTTAGACTGGAACTAAAGGTTCGTGGGAAAACTGTAGCCAAACAATGGGCCACCATCAAAATAGAAATGGTGTAGACACAGTCCTTAAAAAGGAAAAAGTAGGCTTAAACAAATCCAGAGCTCCCTGGATGAAAATGGATACAGAAATTAAGACTACGAAGAAAAAATGCTTATGACAGGTGTGAAGTAGAAATACACTTAAGAAACAAGAGGAATACAGAAGGTTCAGAGGGTAAGTGAAAAAGCACATTTTTA
The DNA here is from genome assembly GCF_964213995.1 of Mustelus asterias. Lineage (NCBI taxonomy): Eukaryota > Metazoa > Chordata > Chondrichthyes > Carcharhiniformes > Triakidae > Mustelus > Mustelus asterias. The sequence goes on from NC_135804.1 coordinate 113,829,227, forward strand.
GAGATGCAAAGAGGGATTATCAGTGACGACTGATAGCCAACATAAAGAGAAATTCCAAACTCTTCTATACACATATAAATAGTAAAAGGGTGGCAAAAGGAATATAGGGCCGATTAGGGACCTAAAAGGAAATTTACACACAGAGGCAGGGGGCATGGATGGGGTATTAAATGAATAGTTTGCATTTGTCTTCACTAACGTCATGGATGCTACCCGTGACATGGTGACAGATGAGGAAATGGGTGGCACAATCGTTAGCACTGCTGCCTCACAGTGCCAGGGACTTGGGTTTGATTCTGACCTTAGGTGGCTGTCTGTGTGGAGTTTGCACATTCTCCCCATGTCTGTGTGGATTTCCACAGTCCAAAGATGTGTAAATTATGTGGGTTAGCCATGGTAATTGCGAGGGATTATGGGAATAAAATGGGAGGGATTGGCATTTAATAATCAACTATAGAGTCCAAACCTAAGTGTCTGGAGTCAAAAGGTAGGAGGAGGACAGGAAATTTCCTTCCCTAAAAGGACATTAGTGAACCAGCTGGATTTTTAATGACAATAGTTTAATGGTCACCATTACTGAGACTAACTTTAATTCCAGATTTATGAAATGAATTTATTTTCCACCAGCTCAAAACGCCAGCTAATGCCCTCTCAAATTCACGCAGAGCTGAATGTGCATTCAGCAGCAGGAAAGTGTACCCACCAGTCGAGAGATTATCAATTATTTTCTGGATAGTGACTGATTTCTACATTGTAGCAATGCTTAATCATTTCTACAATCACTGATGGCGACAAGAAGTGGTATGCCAGGTGCTGGAGACTTTTGTCCTGACATCAAGAGGTCTGCACAATAGTAATGGGTGCAATACTCACAATGACCTATTGTATGACAGGGGGAATAAGCAGAGGTGTTAAAAAGCAGGACAAGTTGCTGGAAAAGGGAGGAGGAGGAGGAGGAGGAGGGAGTAGAAGAAGCCATATCCTCCTGGGACGCTCCGGGAGAAAATCTCCTGCCTGAAACTCAGCACAGCAATCTATCGGACATCTCCATTTCAATAAGCATGTCCTCACTGAAATCTACCACCTAATGCAGCCACAACTGCCACCTCAGAATGGGCGATGATGGCATTGCCAGTGACTCTGAAGGTGACCATGGCTATGAACCTTTATGCATTGGCCTCCTTCTTGGTGGAGCAGACAATATTTATAAAACTGAAGCCCATAATATAAAAGTGATATTAAATTCCACAAAGCCAGACAGTGAATAATAGAACTGGAACCTAATCTTTATATGTGTTTCTTCACGGAGGTACATGTGATAAACATGCACCTCCTAACCCAATAACCATAGTTTAATTCTGTTTCTATTTATATTCTTTTGTGTTGAATCATTCTGTTCTGATTTATTGCTGCTCAAGTGAATCCCTAGTTAATGCTTACCGCCTGAACACAATTAAATAAATAATTACTAAACCTAGCAAGCCTAATACATGTTCATAGAATAGAATCCCTACAGTACAAAAGGAGACAATTCGGCCAGACAACAATCTCACCCAGGCCCCATTCCCATCACCCCACATATTTACCCCACTAATCCTTCTAACCTATGCATCCTGGGACACTAAGGGGCAATTTAGCATGGCCAATCAACCTAACCCACACATCTTTTTGTACTGTGGGAGGAACCCAGAGCCCCTGGAGGAAACCCAGCGCAGACACAGGGAAAATGTGCAAAGTCCACACAGACAGCGACCCAAGCCAGGAATTGAACCCAGGTCCCTGGAGCTGTGAGGTAGCAGTGCCAACCACTGTGCCACCGTGACACCCTGTTACTTTTTCAAAATGTCTTGTTAAAGTCCAAATACACAACAGCAACTAAACTACCCTCATTCACATTCTCTGTTGGCTCATCAAACATCTCAAATAAGCACAACTGTCAATAAAAAATATTCCGCTATCTCTCCTTTATTAGTTCACGCTTGTCAAAGTTGCTGTTAATCTTCTCCAGGATTGTTGTTTTTAAAAGCTTCCTCTCCATTGATATTAAACCATAATAACCAGGTTTACCTTCTTTCTATTATTTTGAACAAGGGTCTATTATTTGCAGTACAACAGTCCTTTGATGACTAGGGAGAATTGGCACATTGTGGTCAGCACCTCCACAAATTCTACCCTTATGTCTCTCAGTAATCTAGGATGTATCACATTCAGATCTGGGTGATTTGTTCACTTAAAATACTACAGCCTTCATGGATCTTTTTATCTATTTTCATCTCATCCAGTATCATGGCAACCTCTTCATTTATCATATGTTTGGCAAAAGTACTTATCTCGTACTGTTTAAAAAATTCATTCAAGGGATGTGGGCTTCATTGGCTTCAGCCTTGCCTCTGCCTCCACGATTAGATCTCCATTTTTCACCTGAATCAACCCCACCTCTTCCCTGTCAATCCTTTTACTATTAATATCCCTAAAATCAGACCTATGAATTCCCTTTGATGTTGGCCACTATTCTATTCTTGTACTGTCCTCTTATTTCCTTTTCATTCAAATTTCTTAAATTCATTCCAATTCTCCTTTATATTAATCATTGATGAAAAAAACAGAAAGACTTATGTCACAGAAGGGGACTATATGGCCCTCTGTGTCTGTGCCATGGCAAAAGAGCCATTCAGCCTAATCTACATTCCAGTTCTTAGCCCATTGCTTCTGTAGGTTACAACAGTGCATATCCAAGTGTTTTTTTGAAAGCGATGAAGATTTCTGCCTCTACCACCCTTTCAGGCAGCGAGTTCCAGAGCTCCATCTTCTGGGTGAAAAAAATACTCCTTAGCTCCTCCCTAATCCTCCAAGCAATTACTTTTAAATCAATGCCTGGTTATTGACCTTGGTGCTAAGAGGAATAGGTCCTTTCTATCTACTCTATCTAGGCCCCTCTTAAATTAAATATCTCCTCAGCCTCCTCTGTTCCAAAGAAAACAACTCAAACCTATCCAATCATTCCTCATAGTTAAAATTCTCCATTCCTGGCAACATCCTTGTAAATTTCCTTTGTATTCTCTTTAGTGCAACCACGTCCCTCATGTAATGTGGTGACCAGAACTGTATGCAGTGCTGTGGTTTAACTGATATTTTATACAGTTTGTAGTATAACCTCCCTGTACCTCAGTCAATAAAGGAAAATATCCTATATGCCATCTTGAACACCTTTTGGATATCTTTTGTACCTGTGCAGCTACTTTCAAGGAGTTGCGGGCATGCACTTCAGGGTCGCTGTGCCCTTATATATTTCTTCGAATCCTACCATCCCAGATCTTGCTGCTGCTCCACAAATGCGTCACCTCACATGGAATTCTTTTTGCCTGCCTATCAGTCCATTGATATACTGCTGTAGCCTATAGCTTTGTTAATCACTCTTAACCACACAGCCAATTTTCATAGCATCTGTAAACTTCTTAATTGTACTCTCCATATTTAAGTCTAAATCATTGAAATATACCATGGACAGCAAGGGATCCACTACTGAGACCGATTGAATCCTACTCGAAATAGCCCTCCTGTCACAAAAACACCCATTGACTATTGCTTGCTACCACAGAACCATTTGTGGATCCAACTTCCCATTTTCATTTGGATCCACAAGTGGCTCTGTGGTAGCAAGCAATAGTCAATGGGTGTTTTTGTGAAAGGAGGACTAATTGAAGTAGACTGGGGTTGTACTCATTGGAATTCAGAAGAATGAGGGGAGATATTATAGAAATATATAAAATTATGAAAGGAATAGACAAGATAGAAGCAGGGAAGTTGCTTCCACTGGCAGGTGAAACTAGAACTAGGGGGCATGGCCTCAAAATAACGGGGAGCAGATTTAGGACTGAGTTGAGGAGGAACTTTTTCACACAAAGGGTTGTGAATCTGTGGAATTCCCTGCCCAGTGAAGCAGTTGAGGCTACCTCATTGAATATTTTTAAGGCAAGGATAGATAAATTTTTGAACAGTAAAGAAATTAAGGGTTATGGTGAGCGGGCAAGTAAGTGGACTGAGTCCATGAAAAGATCAGCCTTGATCTTACTGAATGGTGGAGCAAGCCCGAGGGGGCCAGATGGCCTACACCTGCTCCTAGTTCTTTTGTTCTTATCCCATGATCTTTTAACACTTTAATCAGTCTGCCTTGTGGGTCCTTGTCTGAAACCTAGCTAGAAGGAGTCTCACCCATTGGGCCTGATTTCGGGTGTGAAAATGTTGTAAAGTTGGACGTTGGGCCTTTAACGCGATCTGCACCCGAATTCGAGCAGATCGCGGCTTTACCGACACCGAATTGGGCGGCCCGACGGTTTAAATGCATTTGCATGCATTTAAATCGACTTAATGAACCGCGCGCCCAACTCTACCGCCAAATCCCACTTTACCGTCTTCTGGCCGAACCGCGTCCGCGCTGTAATCGACCTGCCGAATAAAAGTCCGAAGTCGCCGCTGCAGCCTCCGAAGAGCGGGGTCAGAGACTGCAACGGCTCTCTGACCCAGGTCATCCTCTGGTCGGGGGGGGGGGGTCGGGAGGAGGAGAGGGGGTGTGACGCCTCATCCTCTGGGGGGGGGGGGTGGTGGGAGGGGGGTGTGACCGATCATCCCCTGGGGGGGGAGGGGGAGGGGAGGGGGTGTGACCGATCATCCCCTTGGGGGGGGGGGGGGGGGGGGAAGGGGGTGTGACGTATCATCCTCTGGTCAGGGGGTTCCGCTGCCTGTCTGCGGCCGATCCCTCCTGCCGGAGTGGACGTGTGGCCGTGCCATCTCACAAAACCTTCAGGATGAAGCGATTCCTCGCTAAGAAGATGAAGCAGAACTGACCGATTCCACAGTGGATCCGCATGAAAACCGGCACCAAGATCAGTACAGGTCCAAGAGGAGACACTGGAGAAGGACCAAGCTGGGCCTGTAAAGGGATAGATACACCATCACTGGTACACTACCAGCCACAGCCATCTCTCCCGCTCTCTTGCCCCTGCAGGGAAGAGTCATCTGTGGTTGGTAGTGTACCAGTGATGGTGTATCCTTTTACAGGCCCAGTTGGTCCTTCTCCAGTGTCTCCTCTTGGAGTTGTACTGCTCTTGTTGCTGGTTTTCATGCGGATCCACTGTGGAATCGGCCGGTTCTGCTTCATCTTCTTAGCGAGGAATCGCTTCATGCTGAAGGTTTTGTGAGATGGCATGGCCGCACGTCCACTCCGGCAGGAGGGATCGGCCACAGACAGGCAGCGGAACCCCCCCGACCAGAGGATGATACGTCACATCCGCCCCCCCCCCCCCCCCCGCCAGAGGATGAGACATCACACCCCCTCCCCCTCCCTTTCCACCCCCCCCCCACAGAGGATGAGACGAAACACCCCTTCTCCTACCCCCCGCCCCCCCTCCCCAGGGAATGATCTGTCACACCCTCGCCCCTCCCACCCCCGCTGACCAGAGGATGATCTGGGTCCCACCCCCCCTCCTCCTCCCACCTCCCCCCTCCTCCCACCCCCCAACCCCACCCCCCACCCCCACCCCCCGACCAGAGGATGACCGTCAGAGAGCCGCTCTCTCCACTCTCTGCTTTTTTTTTCGCGCCCGGGCGCGCTGTCAGATTTTTTTTGAACTGCGCATGCTCCGATTGGTCCACCAGCGCTAAGCCCCGTCCACCGCGCGGATCGGGCCGGAGCGGCAAAACGCATATGGGCGCGTTGGAAAGAGGATTCCAGGCGCGGGTCTATTTGACGCCCGGATTCGGCACTTAGACTCAAAATGGTAAAATTCCCCCCATTATCTTTGTGAGCGCATATTTTTTCTTAACCCTCTTTAGTTTCTCTTTGAACACCTCCCACTACCCTGACACTGATTTCCTTTTTGGCAGTTGTTTCACTCCACACTTGACAAATCACACCTCAGCTTAGTAAAATTGGTCTTTCTCTTGATATATCTTTATCTTTCATCCTTGACAAATCTTTATAATTTTCCATAACCTCTTTAAATGCTACTGAATTATGATCACTACCACTGCAATGTTCTCCCAGAGATGCCCCATCCATTTGCCCAGATTCATACCCTATAACTAAGCCAATTTCTGTTGTTAGACTTGCTAAATAAAAAGTTTTTCTACATGAGTTGTAAAAATTTAACACCCTCTCCACCTTTTGTACTGAATTTATCCAAGATATTATTAGGTAGTTGAAATTCCCTACTATCACTCATCTTACCTTATTTGTCCACATATTTGCTTTTCTATCTACTTGACAGTCATAATATACTCCCAGCTGTGTGTGTCTTTTTGTTCTTAAATGTAACCAATTTGGTCTCATTTGAAACTCCTTCTAACATATCATCCCACTGATTGTTTCTTTGACTATTATCACCACCTGTCTCCCACCCCCCCATACCTGTGACACATCATATTCCCCATCTTCTCCCACTTATCATAATATCTGGGCAGAAAAATGTTAAAGTCGGTGGAATGGATTCCCTAATAGATAAATTTATGCTGACAGCTTCAGCATTTAACTTTGTGACAAAAACAATGCCTTGTTGTAAACAGATCAGAAAGGATAGCAAGGGGGAAGCTGAGAATCCAGATATACTTTTACAGCCTCAAACAGTAGCACAGTGGTTAGCATCGCTGCCTCACAGCACCAAGGACCTGGATTCGATTCCTGGCTTGGGTCACTGTCTGGTGCAGAGTCTGCACGTTCTCCCCGTGTCTGCGTGGGTTTCCTCTGGGTGCTCTGGTTTCCTCCCACATTCTGAAAGACATGTTGGTTAGGTGCATTGACCCAAACAGGCGTTGGACTGTGGCAACTAAGGTAATTTCACAGCAACTTCATTGCGGTGTTAATGTAAGCCTTACTTGTGACTAATAAATAAAATTTTAACTTTTTACTTTATCTTGGCAAAATGCATAAAAATGCATTTTGCCAGATGCTGTATAAAAGGTAGCGAGTTAACTTCTAACAGGCAAATAAATTGTGTACCAAAATAGAAATCAAAGTGCAGACATGTTCATGTTGTCAATATACACAGTCAAACCAATAAATTAAGCAACTTTGGCTGCAGAATAAAATCTGGGGCTTGAGATGATGAATCAGTCTGTTAAATATTGCATTAACTACTTTTGAGTGCACCATGAACTCATAATCCATCACGAACTGTTCAAAGTGGTATTAGGCCAGATTTACGACATGTGAGAACAGACAACCACAAAACAATTGCTGGTCTCTTCAGCGCACTACAATTATCATATAATGCCCAGAAGATACTCAATAACACATACATTAGTGCAGGTTCCGCACATTAGCTTAGCTAAATTCTGCTAGTTGAAGGAAGATATATCGGCAATTATCCATTCATTATTTTTGTAACATCTTTTGTTTTGCAGTCCTGTCACTTATTTCTAAGCTTCATTCATACTTTAGGCATTGATTCTGAGTTCTGTTTTCTCAGTGGTCAGCTATACACATAGTCTGGATTGTTTCCTTAGGCTCCTTCAGCACAAATACTGTTAAATACGGAACAGCATGCTACAATACTATTCAACATTGTAATATACATAACAGCATTTCCAAACTTCTAAATAAAGCTTTCTGTGGTTAAGTTGTCTGTACCTTGACAACGATCCTCTTTTCAGGCATGTTGTTGTCAAAGAAATGTATTTTTCTCTTATAGTGTAGGAGAAAATACAAATGTAAAAGCTTCTGCATCAAGCTCTTCACTTAGTGGTTAACAGCCGAAGCTGATATCTTCACCTCAGCAGGGTATTTTGACTATGGAGAAATGTACCTAAATCTTAACTACCTGCTTGGATTTTCTGTATTACTTGATACAGAGCCGTGTTTGTGCACTGCATGAGGGAGATCAAGTTGTCACCAGGAAAACAAGGAGGGATATATGCTGTTAAAACATTTTACGTCCGTCATTAACTACCTTCAGTTCCCCCACTCCCCACCCCCCATGGTGCTGCCAGGAATACCTGCTGGCGTGAATCATGTTCAGTACAATATGGCATGCAGATGTTGAGGCTCACCAGAGCAATGCCTGGGGCTGCCTCTGGAGTTCAGGTGGCAGGCAGTCAGCAACCCTGGGCCCTGTAACACCACTGGATCATGTAACAGCTCCGGATCATGGGAGCATGTATAGGTGGACCCTCCAGATTAGATGCCCTGGAGGGAGTTAAATTTCCAGCCTTAAAATGTTCCTGGAGATCCATTTTCATTCACAAGAGGTCCATCTTCCAGTTTTCCATCTTCATTTTCAGGTGGTTCCCTTTCTTTCTTCAATCGTGGGCTGTTACCTTTGGCACCTTTTCAATATGACACCCAGACACAATGTCTGGAGTCTGATGATGCAGCTGTATAGAACGCTGGTTAGGCCACATTTGGAGTACTGCGTCCAGTTCTGGTCGCCGCACTACCAGAAGGACGTGGAGGCATTGGAGAGAGTGCAGAGAAGGTTTACCAGGATGTTGCCTGGTATGGAGGGTCTTAGCTATGAGGAGAGATTGGGTAGACTGGGGTTGTTCTCCTTGGAAAGACGGAGAATGAGGGGAGATCTAATAGAGTGTACAAGATTATGAAGGGTATAGATAGGGTGAACAGTGGGAAGCTTTTTCCCAGGTCGGAGGTGACGATCATGAGAGGTCACGGGCTCAAGCTGAGAGTGGCGAAGTATAACTCAGACATCAGAGGGACGTTTTTTACACAGAGGGTGGTGGGGGCCTGGAATGCGCTGCCAAGTAGGGTGGTGGAGGCAGGCACGCTGACATCGTTTAAGACTTACCTGGATAGTCACATGAGCAGCCTGGGAATGGAGGGATACAAACGATTGGTCTAGTTGGACCAAGGAGCGGCACAGGCTTGGAGGGCCGAAGGGCCTGTTTCCTGTGTTGTACTGTTCTTTGTTCTTTGTTCATCCAGGCCTGCCTCGCCACTGAATATGGCGTAAAACACCCAGGTGCATAATTAATGATGTTGGGTCTGGAGGTTTTGGCATGTTTTCCTGCCAGCCTTGGCAGCGGGAAACACTCCATGTTTCTGCCCCCACCATGGTGAACAGTCCCACAATGGGAGAATTCTGCCCTTCATTTTTGAATTGTCCACACATCACAGGCATTCATGAGGAAAGAAGTCGACTTTAGTTGCAATGAACCACCTATGACCATTTAGTCAAAATGAAGATCAGCCTCAACTGATAAATCCAGATAATAATAGTTGGCAAAAATATACAGGTTATCCCAGGTAGCTTCCTTGACTTCTTGACAAAGACCAACATAAAGTTAGTGCAAGTTTTAGAAGTTATAGTAAAGTGCTTGTTAAGTAGATCAACAGCACTTCCAAACCCATGATCTCTACCATCTAGAAGAACAAGGGTAGCAGATACATGGAAACACCACCATATGCAAGATCCTCTCCTAGCCACCCACCATCCTGACTTGGAACCATATCATTGCTCCTTCCCTATCACTAGCTCATTTTCTGGACACTCCCTCGCTAACAGCACTGAGTGTACCTACACACATGGACTGCACTGGCCCAAGAAAGCAGCATATCACCACCTTCTCAAGGGCAACTAGGAATGGACAACAAATGGGCTAACCAGTGATGTCCATGACTCATGGAAGAATTAAAAATATCCAAATGTGTCCTGCCACAAGACATTAACAGGGTAATTTCCAACTCCAACTGGAATGCAATATAGCAAGATGATGGTCAGAAGAGTTCTTTTTACTGTGCCAACAATGACTTGACCGTTTTACTGCCCAGCTTGAAAATGACCCCCTAATTATTTACGATAGCTGTCACCAACCATTTCACTGACCTTTGGTAGGAAGCTAGTTGTCTTAATGATTGTAGACTATAAGACATAAAGATTTTCTGAAGGATCCCAATGGAAATACTGTACCTAAAAGACAACACTGCAATCCCACTGTCTATATTCCTTTTTATATGTGGACATTTGACCAGACCGGGTCAAACATATCTTCTGAATATCATCTTCTTCGAGACAGAGATTGAGGAGAAAACATAGCAGGTGTTAATTGTATAAATTATGGTTAAGTGAGGGTGTGGGGGGTACTCATTGGATAATTACTTGTGCACATATTATTAGCTAATTAGTTTATTTGACTTGGACTCAAGATAGTAGAGACACTTATTGATACTATTAGTGGATATGGAGTGAAGAGCATTTATGGTAAATAAAAGTAAATAAATAACAAACAAATACAAAAGTAGTTGTTGAAGTACTGATTCTGTTGTCCATTTCTCTTATGCACATCATGCAGTCACTCACCATGCTCCTATCCCTGTTTCATTGCCAAGTCAGAATGATGAATAGAAAATGTCTGAAGCAACATGGGTTCATCCATCCAGAACAACTTGTCTGGATCTTTTTTATAGTAACCATTTCATTTTATGATATCGTCCTCGGACTTTCAAGAAAAATCACTTCTCCACTTGGGTTTTATTTTCATCATTTATTTCTTTTACTCACCTCCTTTACTGAACCATGTGTAATTGTCCTGCTGCAGGTTTGTCACGAGGTAGTGCATGAGACTGACCCACACTGACGCCCCTTATAATTTCCCTTTCTTACATTTTGAGAAAGGCTTATCTGCAGATCTAGGCATACCTGCAGGATGGCACGGTGGCACAGGAGCTCAGGTACTGCTGCCTCACAGCGATTTCCGGCTTAGGTCACTGTCTGTGTGGAGTTTGCCGTTTTCCCCGTGTCTGCGTTGGTTTCCTCCGGGTGCTCCGGTTTCCTCCTACGGTCCAAAAATATGCAGGTTAGGTGAATTGGCCATGCTAAATTCTCCCTCAGTGTACCCGAACAGGTGCCGGAGTGTGGCGACTGGGGGATTTTCACAGTAACTTCATTGCAGTGTTAATGTAAGCCGACTTGTGACGAAAAATAAACTTTGAAAAGGATCTTACTCGCTCATTTGCATATCATGAACCTGGGGAGTTGTGAACAGAGAACTGTACCTCTCCACTCCTGGACACTTCATCATTCAATTTACACTTTTGAAATGTGATTGAAACTGTACCATGTACAAGATAACACCTGAGATTATTTTAATATTGACCATAATCTAGATCATGGGCGGCACAACAATGGTTAGCAACGCTGCTGCCTCACAGTGCCAGGGTCCCGGGTTTGATTCCAGCCTCGGGTAACTGTCTGTGTGGAGTTTGCACGTTCTCCCCGTGTCTGTGTGGGTCTCCTCCGGGTGCTTGGTTTCCTCTCACACTCCAAAGATGTGTGGGTTAAATTGATTGGCCATGCTAAATTGTGCCTTAGTGTCAGGGGGATTAGTAGGGTAAATATGTGGGTTAGGGGGATAGGGCCTGGGTAAGGTTGTTGTCAGTATGTGCTAGATGGGTTGAATGGCTTTCATCTGCACTGTAGGGATTCCATGATTCTATTAATTTACTTTATTTTGGATACTTCAGGTAAGAGGTTGGTCTCCCATTCTAAAAACACAATCAAAAGACAAAGAAACACAGAAATATAATATGAAATCTGAGATTTCAGAGCTGAAAGATGGAGTTTAAATTCAATTTCAGATTCATTGTATTTGTGGGGTCAGTAATGATATAAGATATAGCATTATTACCATTTATTACCATTTATAGTTAATGAAGGGAAAATCTGACTCATACCATAATGTGTTTACATCAGTCAGCATCAATGGGTGGGATTTGTTTGATCCTTCCTACCGACAGGAACTTCCAGTCCCGCTGAAGTTGATCCCTGACAGGGGTTCCTCAGTGGTGGGATGGGTGAGTCATGCAAAACATCATAGATGTCGGCAGGGCTGGAAGTTCTCACCGCTGGCCAATGGCGAGTTGCCTTTGCCACAGAAAAATCCAGAAAAATCTTGCCAATGTTTCATTTCAGCTTGCGAGTGCAACTTAGAGTCGCTGTCTCAATAACATCTATCTGTGGAGCAGGTTTTCATCATCACCATCTTGACATTTTCTGGCAAGTCAAATTGCCTGTCCGTTGTTGAACCCATCTGACCTTCACTCGACAAAGGGAAGACAATCTAGCTCTCCCTGATCACTGCCCAGGGAGTGAGGACAACAATCTACCCTTTACCTTTCAGACAATGGCCTAACTTTTCCGATTACAATGTTGACAGTACCCAATTTATTTCAAATAGCTTCCCATCGACATGGGAGTGAAATGTCCATGCCAATCAATCTGAGTCACATTGCTGAAACCACCAGTAAAAAGCTGGAGTTGGGAAGCTGAAGCAAAACTGTTCTGAGCTGTGGTATACGAGTTTTGTTACTTTAAAAGAGGAAGGAAGTTTGTCTTTTGAGTTTACTTGGATTGCAAAAGCCTTATGAAAAATTCAAAATCAGAATTTTATTGGGACTGTTGGCCCCATGAGAAAAACCTTACAAAATTATTTATTATTCAATTAATTAAACTGTACTGAAGTATATGGTAGAGCTGGAACAGAGATGGATTTGTTTATTTGCAAAGTTAAAATGAAGAAAAGATCCTGAGGGAGATATTTTTTTTCAAACAGCCATTGAATTGATGTTTTGACCACTGCAGCCTATTTGTAGAGGCCAGGGACTGACTGGAGAGCAAATAGCTCTTTATTATAGGCTTGCAAAAGTGACAATAGGCAGCAAGACAATTGTTTAGCTTGAATATTTGTTGAGGGGAGAGGTTTGAAAACCAGAACAGCAATTAAAATATCCACCTCTTTGTTCTTTCTGATAATATTGTAGCAAGTGTCAGAACAGGTAGTTTAGCAGCACAGTTAGAGTACACATCACAGCTGGCACTGGATGATCTCTCTTGGTCATTATTCTTTTGGTTATAACTTAGGCCTCCAGCATTATTGTACGATCCACTGCATATTGTTACAACCATTGGAGGAAAGGTGAAGCAAAGTTTAAAGTTTATTTTTTATGAGTCACAAGTAAGGCTTACATTAACACTGCAATTAAGTTACTGTGACATTCCGCTAGTCGCCACACTCCGGCGCCCGTTCGGGTCAATGCGCCTAACCAGCATGTCTTTCAGGCTGAGGGAGAGAAACGGAGGACTTGGAGGAAACCCATGCAGACTTGGGGAGAATGTGCAGACTCCACACAGACAGTGGCCCAAGCCGGGAATCGAACCTGGGTCCCTGGCGCTATGACACAGCAGTGCTAATAACTGTGTCACCGTGCTGCCCCAGAGAGTACAGAGAGTAGCTCTCTGTTTACCCTCTCCTCTGTTTGCTTAAAAAAGAGAAACTTGCAAATTTAGTGAGTGCTTAACTGTTTGCATGCTGTGAATATAAAAGAACCAGTGGGACAGATTTTCTTGAGATTAACAAGGAAACAGGTTAATTTTATTCGAGTTAAATCAATCTAAGTAAAAGATTAACATACTGATGCGCGATATAACACACGAGAGGCTGGATGTACTCGGGAAATAAAGGCTTTTATTGCCAACAATAACAGAGCTACCATATACAGTATACGATCCCAGACTAAAGGGTCACCAGGCAGAGCAGTGACCTTTATACCTCTCCCAGGGGGCAGAGCCAACTGGGGTGTACCATAGGACTATATTAACAGGTAGAACAGCCCAACCCTAACCCCAACAGTAACATATCTGCAGACTCATAGTACTGGCCAGACCATGGCTCAGCACTACCTGGTGGGAACCAACAATGGTTCACCACACATACGTACTGACTTTTGTACACACACAAACATTAAAATGTGGGGAAGGATAGTTTAGTCAAATTAAAATCCAAAAAGTCAAAAGGAATTCACAATCTATAGTTTAGTAACCTGACTGACTTCAGGCTGAATCTGGTGGTCTTGCTGCTTCCACTCAAATGTCTTCTGCTCTCAGTGTCAAGGCAATTTAAAACTACAGATGGATGATCTATTTGTTCTAGAGACAAAGCTGTGGAGTTGAGTTCTTCTGTTAAGATCACTGTCTCCTGCACATGGAGAGAGTGTCAGCCAATAGCAGACAAGGCCCAAAAGCTTGCACATTGGGTGGATAGAAAGAGAGCGAGAAAGGGTCACTCTCAGCTTCTTAGTTGGTTGCCCTCAGTTCTGCTGAGAAAACATGTGCTTAAAGCATTGAAATGGTTGGCTTTTCATGCGACTGTCCTCTCCAACTGACATGAATTAAGACATGAACATGTATTCCGATTCTAACATGATCAGGTCATGTCTGGGAATTTCCCCTCTTAGCCAGGACCCCAGTGTTCAAGTGATTAGATTTGATGGTTTGTCTTTAGCCAGTTAAGTCACTGGACATTGAGCTCATGGAATAGAAAATGAGGTTCATTCACATTCCTCTGACATCATTGTCTTTGATGGGTTTTCGGAGATATGAATTCTCCATCTCAATGAGGTTGGAATGTGGAATGCAGAGTAATGCAAGTTAGGTAGCCATCTTGGCTTGTGAGTTCAAGTCACTTTGGTCTGTTTTTAAAAAGTCTGTTTTTTATAAATTCAATTCATGTTTCCAGCAAATGGATTAAAGATCATTCTTTATAATAAAGCACATCTTCATGACAATATGTCAATCCATTGACTATTACTTTAACACTTTACATTTGTAAATTAATTTTCTTGGTAACATAAATAATTTCAAACGTAAAAGGACACAAAGAAGATTAAGGATCAAAATTTTGCTACTGAGGCAGGTAGCTTGAGTTGCTGGATCCACATCAGAACAAAGTCCCCTGATACAAACAATGCCACTCTGAATTAGGTGACCTTATCTTTATACTATAACAGTGTGCCATGGAATAAATGTTTACCTTTTAGTATTGCGGTAACATATCAAATTATGTGGAGATTATGGAGGATGCTCACCTTGTTCCCTTGTTTTCTTTAGAAAGCATCAGACAATAAGGGGGAGCAGATTTAGGACTGAGTTGAGGAGGAACTCGGGGCGGCACGGTAGCACAGTGGGTTAGCACTGTTGCTTCACAGCTCCAGGGACCTGGGTTCGATTCCTGGCTCGGGTCACTGTCTGTGTGGAGTTTGCACATTCTCCCTGTGTCTGCGTGTGTTTCCTCCAGGTGCTCCGGTTTCTTCCCACAGTCCAAAGATGTGCGGGTTAGGTTAATTGGCCATGCTAAATTGCCCCTTAGTGTCCCGGGATGCGTAGGTTAGAGGGATTAGCGGGTAAATATGTGGGGATTTGGGGATAGGGCCTGGGTGGGATTGTGGTCGGTGCAGACTCAATGGGCCGAATGGCCTCTTTCTGCACTGTAGGGTTTCTATGTTTCTATGGAACTTCTTCACCCAAAGGGTTGTGAATCTGTGGAATTCCCTGTCTAGTGAAGCAGTTGAGGCTACCTCACTGAATGTTTTTAAGGCAAGGATAGATAAATTTTTGAACAATAAAGGACTTAAGGCTTGTGGTGAACAGGAGGGTAAGTGGAGCTGAGTCCACAAAAAGATCAGCCATGATCATATTGAATGGCGGAGCAGACTCGAGGGGCCAGACGGCCGACTCCTGCTCCTAGTTCTTATGTTCTTAACGTAAGATTTCAATGAAACATGAAAACATAAGTAATAGGAACTGGAGAATGCCATTTAGTCTTTTGAGCATAATTTGTCTTGTAATAAGATCATGCCTTCCAACTTAACTTCACCTTTCCAATCTATTACCATATTCCTTAAATCCTTCAGTACTCAAAAATGTATCAATCTTTGTATAAAATATATGAACTGACGGAACATCCCCAAATCTCTGGGGTAGAGAATTCTAAAGACTCATAAACCTCCGAGTGAATAAATTTCTCCTCATATCAATTTTAAAAGGCTAATCTCTGTTTCAGGGACTGTGACCTTGTGTTCTAAATTCCCCAGCGAGGGGAAGCATTTTCTCAGCATTCAACCTGTCAAGCCCATTAAGAATTTTATGTTTCAATTAGATCATCTCTCATCCTTCTAAACTCAAGGGAATTCAGACAATATAGGCTGAATTTAGTCATCTCTCCTCATAGGACAATCCCTTCACCCCAGGAACCAGTCTATTGCATCTTCATTGCACTCCTTCTGGGGAATGTATGTCTTTGCTTAGATAAGGACACCATGACTGTGCACAATATTATATGTGTGGCCTCACCCTCACCAATGCCCTGGACAATTGCAGTAAGATTTCTCTACTCTTGTTCTTTAACCATTTTGTAAGATAAACTAACATACCAATTGCCTTGTTACTTGTTTGTTGTATCTGCACCTTAACATTCTGTGATTTATATATAAGGACACTGGCTATCTCTGAATTTACACAGTTCCCAGTCTTGCATCATTCAAAAATACTCTTTTAAAAAAAAATTTCCCGTCCAATGTAGATAGTTTCAAACTTCACCAGGCATATGCAATCTCCTTTCTTGCCCACCCAAACTGCCTAAGTTAATATTGTCTGCAAACTTGGATCATTAACACTCAGACTCGTCACCGAAGTCATTGATATAGGATATTAATATCTGAGGTCCCAAACACTGACTGTGACAGCATCCCACTGGTTACAGCCTGCCAATATGAAAATGTCCAATTTACTCCTGCTCTGTTTTCTGTCCATTAACCAATCCTCAATCCATGCAAATATATTACCCTCAATCCCATGAGTCCTAACTTTGAGTAATAACCTCTTAACTGAATGGAAATAGAATCCCTACTGTGCAGAAAGAGGCCATCCGGCCCATCAAGTCTGCACCGACACTCCAAAGAGTACCCACTCAAGCCCTCCCCTCCGCTCATCCTCAAAACCCCACAAATTTACCATGGCTAATCTACCTAATCTGCACATCTTTGGATACTAAGGGGCAATTTGGCATGGCCAATTCACCTAACGTGTGAATCTTTGGACTGTAGGAGTGAACCCGAACACCCAGAGGAAACCCACGCAGACATGGGGAGAACATGCAAACTCCACACTTGAGTGGCAACTTATCGAATGCTTATTAGATCCATTCATTTCCCCTTATCCATCCTACTCAAATAAGAAACTTAAAAATCACTTCAGATAAAATTTGGGACATACACATGGATCGAATGTGAAGCTAAAATATGCTAGAAAACTTGTATTGTACAAAGATTGTTCAAACATTTGGCTTAAAAGTCTATTAATTTTTCAGTTAAGAGCACTGCATTATGGTAAGTATTATTTTAGGGTTTGTTCTGTTGTTCATCAAATTTTATTGATTATATCACTGTTAAAAACCCACCTGATTGGACACGGTGTAACTTATAAAAAGGTTTTGAATTGTCATGTGGAGGCTTTAAGGTTAAAATTCGCATTGATTTCAGTGATTAACGGCTCGACAAGGAGCCACAGTGCAGCCTGCGGGTAATCCACATATCCGACATCCTGAAGTTGTGGGTAATCACAATAACACTGAAAATTCACTTTGAACCACCACTCCCCAGTCTCCAGTAAAATACCCACCCATTGCATTTGAGGTTCTGCTTCTTATTTGAACCCTAACTTCTCAAATTTTCTCAGCAGAATATCATTCATAGTTTGACCAAAATCATTGGTCTTTATATGACCCATGTCAACTAGATTCTTCCCATCATACAGAAACTTTTCAGCCGTTCACACTAACAGGATCTTCCAGTCCCGCCGATGTGAATAGTGATCTCAATGGCTCGTCAGTCCAGCGGTGGCGGTTGGAGGGTGGGGGTTGTCGGGGGTGTGAATTCTGGCCTATATTTTTCTCAGCAGGAGGAGATGTCTTAAACCCTAAACTAGAATGGGTAACATGTCTTTTGAACACCATTGTGGCTGCAGAGAGTAGTATCTATTTCCCAGACTACACTGTCGCTTATCATCACCATAGAAACACACAGAAAATTTGGCTCTTCGAACTTGCACCACCATTCAATATGATCATGGCTGATCCCACTCCCAATTTCTCTCCATACCCCTTGATTCCTTTAGCCGCATACTTATTTTTGGCTTTGCCCTTTTGTATCATGGTGCTTTGGCTATTTTGCTCAACTGACTTGCAATCCTTGTTTTCATCCACACAGTTAGCAAGATCCTCAAACTTGCTGGTCAGAATCAAAGGTTGAGACTCATCCAATATTACACCCTAGGTTCCCCTACCTGCCCGACTCCCAGTCAAACTCTCCTGCATCAATGACTAACTCCAAAATATCACTTAACCTAAGTGGTTGTGACGGCCTCCTGGAACAATGTGTCTGGGTAACTCTCCCTGTCCTTGGGGTGGGACGTTAGTTTTAAATCCCACCCAATATTCCTCTCCCTTCATTTCAATGGGCAGTGAACCCCAACATTTCTCCTGATGACAGGCAGGTTAAAGAAAAATTAACCCAAGTGCTGTGGTTGGGAGGGGGAGGCACCAGCTTTCCCTCATGATTCAGCAACAGGAGCTGTGTCCTGATACCTGCTGGTTTTGTCATCCACAAGTATGGGGCTGAGCCATAAAGGGCAGTCATTCATTAGCCAGGGCAAGGGTCAGTGTTCTGTAATCAACCTCAGAACCCTGTGCCTGGGTGCCTGAGTACCTGGCCCCCTGTTCCAGATACACTACTCTGACATTATTTAACAGTGCTGTATGGATTGGCGGGCCTTGGGTCAGAACAGGATCTGACTTGTTCCTGTCTCGACATCAATAAAAATAATAATTTGGAGAGATTCAAAATGGGCCACTGATTGCGCAAAGTCACAGTCGCTCTCAATCAGTTCACAGATTAAACTATTCCCTTTAGAATGCATTTCTACATCATTAGTTATACAGCAAATGTTTCGCAGATGCGTACATGGCAGATGCAAAATTCCTGTACATTGCACGGAGCTCAGCCGTCAATTAGACTGAACTGAAAATGAAAGACACGAGGGAAATGTTTGAATATTTATCTTAGTTCAAAGGCCTCTTCATTCAAAGAGTGTTCAATCAATTAAAATCAAATGCACGATGAGATGATTTGTGCAAGACATCACTTCATGAGATGATTTTCACAGGTGTTTCTGTGAGCATCAGTTCACAAAGAGACCTCAGCTTCCTCCCTTACAAACACAGCCTTTGATAGGTTGCCCATTATGAATAATGAATTCACCCACTACCCCTAGCCTGCAGACTCACATTCATTGCTATTTGAAGGAGAGGCTCTTCAACTTCCAAGTAAATATTGATCTAATTAGTTTGAGAGTACAGGTAGTGGCAGCAACAAAGACCAGCCAACTCGTAGTGATTCTATCAATTAATCTGGTCAATTTTGCTCATTAACCCCTTTTGCTGAGATTGGGTACATGTGCCAGAGGACTCCTGCTCTAAATCTGCAGCACAAGTCTGGCAGAAGAGCTTGAAATTAAAATAGGACCTGGGATATCTGGAGTCCTGACTGTGTCTGTAATTTCCCACTGGGTTTTATGGATGTGAAGAGAGTGGGTGGGTGAAAGGGCAATGTTAATGGTGAGCTGGTGGGAACTAGGGAATACTCCTGTTATGGTCCCAGCTGATGTTACTAGTGGGCAGCCAGGTCTCCAAATGGAACCCTGACTCAGCAGACCGTAACTTTTATTTTTTGTTTAGCAATGTGGGTGAACAGGGTCACAGGGCTGCCAATTAACTTTTAATAAAACAATACAACATTTATTAAATATGAAAAGATTTACTATAATAATGTTCCTTCACCCCAGCTATTATCTTCACAGATGCACACAAAATATTTAAGGATAACACAAGTTACAAAATATATCTTTCACTTAATGTTCTCAGTAATTAAACAGTCCTTGTAAACCAATGGGCTAACTGTGGCCAGACACACCACACTCTGAAACCAAGTGACAGAAGTCACCCAATGCAACTCCAGTGAATTTCTCATCAAATTCTCCCAGGTACTTATCACAATGTGAGTCAACTGGTCTCACTGGAACTCTGACTTCCACATAAGTGTTTCCAAACTCCGCTCTCGAAGAAACATGCCTTGGAATCTTCTCCCAACAATTCTTTCTCTCAGATGCCTTCACCAAGGAGCCACTTGCAGGATTTCAATCTCTCCTTTTAGTATTCCTCTGCCCTGGATTGTTACATACACACCCAAGCTTTCACACAATCTCTCAGGTACCCAGCCAAGCCAACACTGCTTCACAGGCTCTGTTGATAGGTCACCAACCTTAGGATCTTAGGATTACTTCAGATATCTGGCTTCTCACCATCCAACTTCACCAAGTCTGCGCCTTTTAGCTCTGTCTGTGACTGTGAGCTTCACTCTGTCCCTTTCTTTAACCTCAGTGAACTGTGCCTTGTTCAGAATCCAGTTCCTTTGATTTCAGTCTTCCTGGGACTTCTCTTTTCATTACCTAGTTTCTAGGACTATCTGCTCTTTAGCTCCTGGGACTTGTTTTCTGCCCCTTACTTCTTTGTCCTGCCTCTTTGCTGGCAGTTTCTGTGAGAGCTGCTTTCTTCTCAGATACTTGGTTCCAACTGAACCATAATTGCTTATGCTTTTCAGTGTGGGCCTCTGGTTGCTAAGTAACAACTAAGTTTTTTTAAAAATTCTATAATTGCTTTACATAGTAAACCTTTAATTACAACAGAGTTTAAAATGATCAAAACCCACAGACGTGCAAGCATGTTTGTTTAACATGAAGCTAACTAAAGATGAACAGAATAATGAGTGCTGGCAAGAAACAGGGCACAAACCTGTGTGATATGCTCACTGTGGTCATAAACAAGCAGGACATTTAGTGAGAGGAATCCAGTTTGATTGGGAAATAGGGTCAGGTTGATAATGGGCAGCATGCAAGGCAATGTGGGTGCTCGTTTTGGCACCTTGCATGCTGGGGAACCCTACAATACAAACAAAGCCTTGTGCTCGCTCATTGTGCTTATCGTTACCAATTGGGTAGATAGTCTAACTGCTTTTCATGGAATAGAACTTCAGTGATCTCTCTAAGGGAATGGTGAACAATCATTGGTGATGGATGATGCTATTGATGAAATCTGCTCTGACCTATAATGACGCTATGGCATAAAGTAAAGGCCAAAGTGAATTTGACAGTCACATAAATACTGTCATATCGCAAGTGCAGAAAAAGGACATAAGAAACAGGAGCAGGTGTTGGTCATTCCATCCCTCAAGCCTGCTACACTATTCAATAACATCATGCAGGTCTGACTGTGGCCTTAAGTCCATCTTCCTGCCTGGAGCCATAATACTTGACTCACTTGTCAATCAAAAACCTAACTAATTCAGCACTGAATAAATTCAATGATCCAGCTTCCACTGCTCAGTGGGCATTGAGTACAGGAGTTGGGACATCTTGTTGAAGTTGTACAAGATATTAGTAAGGTCACATTTGGAATAATGTGTACAGTTCTGGTCACCTATTATAGAAATGATATTATTAAACTAGAAAGAGTGCAGAAAAGATTTATTAGGATGCTACCAGGACTTCACGGGATCACAGAATCCCTACAATGCAGAAGGAGGCCATTTGGCCCATCAAGCCTGCATTGACCACAATCCCACCCATGTCCTATTCCCATAACCCCACATAATTACTCTGTTAATCCCCTGACACTAGGGCAATTTACCATGGCCAATCAACCTAATCCACACACCTTTGGACTGTGGGAGGAAACTGGAGCACCTGGAGGAAACCCACGCAGACATGGGGAGAATGTGCAAACTGAACACAGATAGTGACCTGAGGCCAGAATTGAACCCGGGTCCCTGGTGCTGTGAGGCAGCAGTACTATCCACTGTGCCACCCAACACTTGATGTTTTAGTTATAAAGAAGAGGCTGGATAGACTTTTTCCCTGGAGCACAGGAGGCTTAGGGGTGATCTCATGGGGGTCTATAAAATAATGAGGACATTGATTAGGTAGATAGTCAATATCTTTTCCCAAAGGTAGGGGAGTCTAAAACTAGAGGGCATAGGTTTAAGGTGAGATGGGAGAGATACAAAAGGGTTCAGAGGGCCACTTTTTTTCATTCAGAAGGTGGTGAGTGTCTGGAACGAGCTGCTAGATGCAGTAGTAGCGGTGGGTATAATTTTGTCTTTTAAAAAGCATTTAGACAGTTACATGGGTGAGATGGGTATAGAGGGCTATGGGCCAAATGCGGGCAATTGGGACTAGCTTAGTGGTAAAAACTGGGCGGCATGGACAGGTTGCACCGAGGGGCCTGTTTCCATGCTGTAAACCTCTAAGTGAATTCCAAAAAATAGCATCCCTCTGAGAGAAGGAATCTCTGTCTTAAATACGAGAACCCCGACTTGCAAATTGTGCCCACTAGTTCTAAATTCCCCCATGAGGGGAAACATCCTCTCAGCATCTACCCTGGCAAGCTCCCTCAGAATCTTGGTTGTTTAAATAAGATCATGTCTCATTCTTCTAAATTTTAAGGGGTGCAACCTGCTCAACCTTTCCTCTGAAGGCAAGCCTCTCACATCCTGATTTGAGCTTCAAGTTGCGATTGCATTGGTGAAGGGAAGACACCCGAGACATTACTGATTGGAACTAAGGTAGGAGAATACCTGAAAGCCTCTTGGTAGATATAGCCTCCTGTGCAGTGCAGTGCAGTGTCTCCTCCTGCTCTCTCCTACCTTCTTGGCTAATCCCCCTTGTCCTTTAGCCCAAAGGTTATCTCGCAATAACTATTGTGATGACAGACAAAAACAGGCCCAGTTAAAGTCACAAATCAGTTGTGGAAGACGGATAATAGGCAACAATAACAACAAAAAGCCCAGAAAGTTAACAAGCCACTAATGTGTACATAATGGATGCACCCTTTAAAAGCACTGCTGCAGGATCCTTGCTATTTTTTAGCACCATCAGTTACTTAACAAATTTATCAAGTGCAAAGTCAGGCCCTGGAACAGTGCAATTTTTCAGAAGGATTCTACAGTCCTATAGCATTCTACACTTACTATCCCCTGTCGATAGTAGCTGCATTTATAATACCACAGGCCAATGCAGTTGAACAGCCATAATCCATTGCGCAGCAGCAATGTCTCTATAAAATGTCTCCTGTATGTTTTTGATATTTCTGCTCTGCAGGATTTTACAGATGGTAAAACTGAAAAGCCTGTTTTTCTTGCTTGATTTTCAATATCCATATCTTCAAGCTGCTTTGTGTCCATTCAGGCCTCAAAGGGGTGCCGTTTGCATATTCAGTTTCTTCAGCTTAAATAATAAATCAAATACATTTCCCTGGGAATGATGTGCTTTGAACTGGAACATTATATTAACTTAGTTAGGCAAACATGTTAACTTTTTTTGATCCTTGTCATGATCTCCAGGGAGACCATTAGCCTTGAAAAAATAATTTGAACTCACAGTTATTATATGAAATATCACACCATAAGAAATTCATGTTTCAAACAACAAGACTTTGAGTGTTAAATAAAATCAGTGTTAAACAAGAATTAAACAAAGCATGTACTACTAACTGAACACTCCGGGTGGAATCTTCCCTTTTTTGCACAGAGTGCTGGCCGAGGAGAGGGAATGGGCGTGCAGCTTTTCTTGCCACATGGTGCAGCACTCTACAAAAAAAAAATTGCACCAATGGGAACCAGGTGTGATGGCCTCGCCGGTAGAACCGGCGGCCATTGAAGACAGCCTGGCACCCTGGCACTGCCCACTGGGCACCCTGGCACTGTCCATCGGGCACTGAGCAGTGCCAAAGGAGTGGAGCCTGAGGCGGGCAGGTCGATTGGTAGTGGAAGAGGCACATTGCGCATTCTGCAGTTGTGGTCAGTGGGGGGAGGGAGACAAAGCCCAATGCCACTCTGCATTATGATTGGTCGGGGGGGGGGGGGGGGGGGCGCTGCCACTCTGCATTTGCAATTGGTGTGGGGGATCACGGGGGTCGATTGGTTTGGGCAGATGGGGGAGGGGGGGAAGGATCAATCTGGCCAGGGGGGAAGGTTGTGACAGGCTATGGAGGCTGGCTGAGAGAGGCAGAGGCTGAGTGACAGGTCTCTCTGCTCTCAAAGCAGCGGGACCTGCACATGCACAATGGTGCCCTATGCTGCTCTCAGCATTCAGGTGATTTAAGCCCTATCCCTCCCCTTACAGGGGAGAAATGGTTTTTGATGTTTCTCATGCACTGAGGGCATAAGATTGTAGATTTGGACTTGCCCAAAAACGGATTAGAAACTCCCGATTTCACACTCGTTCTGGACTTAGAATTTATTTCATAAGATCGCTCCCATGGTGTAGCATAGCATTGGTTTCGGATATGTTGTAAATAAAAGGGCACAGAATGTATCTGCACTCTTAAAATAATAAGTCTGAGAGTAGAATGGTGAGAAGAATCTTCCTTCATGATGTTAGTAAAGCACTTTGTGTTGTATTATGTGTCTGCATGCCATTGTACTAAAAATGACTGCGGCAGAGCAAGACTTAACATGGGTCTGGAGAATAGCACTGCCCACTTGTATAGAGTCACATGGTAATCGATGCAGATAGAACACTCTGGAAGCAGCATGCATGGGAGAAGCAGCACCATGCATGGCATTAAATGGGATCTGTAAATAATTAAAGGTTAACAATAGAAACTTCATGTTTAAACAAACAAATCTCAGGATCCCATAAACGGGACACCAAAACCGAACCCCCATAATGCAACATGGTGCTCAGTAGTGACACCGTAACACGACACTTTTAGCAATCAATTCTCACATCGAGTAAACATTGACCAGTATGCCTTAAGCACAATATCACGTTGAACTTTAATAACTTAGCATCAATAACAAATTAAAACAAACCAACAAATGGCCTCAATAACAGAGTCAATTTCCTTAAATAGCAGGAAAAGCGACTCCTGATCCTTTCATGTTGCTGCATAGAAATGGAAATGTGCCGGAACTCTGCAATATTACCCAACTGAACAGAAAGACTAAAAAGGCCCAAGTTTTGGAATGGACTGTGAATCCCACTTTGAACAATGTGCCAAAAAGTCCCAGTGCCTTGGGACTAGTATAATCCTCTCACCTCAGGGCATGTCATAAGGCAGGATACTCAAGCAATGACCATTACACAAATAGAGATTTTATAGCATTTTGTACGTGCACAGGATGTGTCAGAGCACTCTATGATCAGTGAATTCCTTTTAAACTGAACGGTTGTTATGTGGACCCAGCCAAATCATACAAAACAAGGTCTCGTACATGGCAAATGAGGTAAATGACCAGTGAATCTATTTTATCTAGGCATTGACAAATGGGAAGAATGCCTATCCAGAAATTCCTGCCACTCAGAGATGTAGTTCAGATATTTTATCTCAATTTAACATTGCATCCAAAAGATTGTACTTTTGGCAGTCACTGGAGTTTAAAAGATCTTATAGAAACCTATAAAATTCTAACATGACTAGACATGGTAAATGCAGAAAGGATGTTCCTGATGGTGGGGGTGTCCAGAACCATGGGTCAAAGTCTAAGGACATGGGGTAAACATTTTAGGACTGAGATGAGCAGAAATGTCTTCACCCAGAGAGTGCTCAGCCTGTGGACTTAATTACCATAGAAAGCAGTTGAGTCCAAAACATTGTGGGCAGGAATTTACAGCCTCGCTCATCCCAAAGCTGTAAAATCCCGCCTGAGGCCAACGGGCCTTACCATGGTCTGCCCCTCACCCGCTCCAATTCCCACGGCAGGAGGAGTGGTAAAATTCCAGCTTGCATGTTTTCAAGAAGTAGTTAGATACTGCTCTTAGGGTGAAGGGGATCAAAGGATATGGAGGGAGGTGGGATCAGGCAATTGAGTTGGATGATCATAGTGAATGACGGAGTATGCTCGAAGAGCCAAATGGTCTATTCCTGCTCCTATTTTCGATATTTCTATATTTCATGGAGTGAGCAGCAAACAGAAGAGAAAAGTTACAGTCCTTATGCAGGACGCATGATGAACAAAATCTGGCTGATGGAAGCCCTGCTTCAGGTTGCTGAATATTCTTCTAATGATACAACACAGTATTCTTCATGATCTGTGTGCTTCTCAATTGTTTGAACCATAATTCTTAAGGTGGCATTCACGCATTTGGCCTCAAGTCCAAAAAGCCTGGGCAAAATCAGGGAAACCTATTAATGCAAACCTGGTTTGCATTAATAATTTATTGCACTTTAAGTGAATACAGTTAATAGCAATTGAGATTGGCACTAGGAATGGGTAACACACTGTTGGCTTTGCCAGCAACGCACACATTCCTAGATTGAATTCATAAAGCTGAGAATTGAGATGGGTCAATATAACCTCATAAAATTTACCTCATTGAATGTTTTTAAGGTAAGGATAGATACATTTTTGAACAGTAAAGGAATTAAGGGCTATGGTGAGCGGGCAGGTAAGTGGAGCTGAGTCCACGAAAAGATCAGCCATGATCTTATTGTATGGCGGAGCAGGCTCGATGGCCGACTCCTGCTCCTAGTTCTTATGTTCTTATTTAAACAATTGCTCTTTGGGCGAAGATGTATTCTGATTAACGTTCTAAACACACAGGCATTAAAATTCCACAGCAAGTGAGGGAAATTCTGATTTTCCCCATCTGAAACTTTGCCTCCATGTCTACAATCACATCCTGATTAATATCCAGGCCATCATGTTTCATGGCATAAAGAAAGCAAATAGCACTCTTGACTTCTGCGCAAGGCATGAACATTTTTGAAACATCAGTGGAAGCAATTGGCAGGAGTTGCTGTAATATTTAACTTTGCATCCAAAGTACCACAGCATTAGGCTGCTTTCAAATGGGATAATAGAACAAAAAATAAAGAAAAATGCAGCACAGGAACAGGCCCTTTGGCCCTCCAAGTCTGCGCTGAACATGATACCCTAACTAAACTAAAAAAAAAGTCTACCCTTTCTTGGTCTGTATCCCTCTACTCCCTCCCTCTTTATGTACCCATCCAGATGCCTCTTAAATGTTGCTAATGTGCCTGCTTCCACCATCTCCTCTAGCAGCATGTTCCAGGCACTCTACTCTCTGCGTGAAAAACTTCCTTCCCACTGCCACACATCTCTCTTAAACTTTCCCCCTCTTACCTTGAACCTATGGCCCCTTATAATTGACACTTGCACCCTGGGAAAAAGCCTCTGACTATCCACCCTGTCTATGCATAGAACATAGAACAGTACAGCACAGAACAGGCCCTTCGGCCCACGATGTTGTGCCGAGCTTTATCTGAAACCAAGATCAAGCTATCCCACTCCCTATCATCCTGGTGTGCTCCATGTGCCTATCCAATAACCGCTTAAATGTTCCTAAAGTGTCTGACTCCACTATCACTGCAGGCAGCCCATTCCACACCCCAACCACTCTCTGCGTAAAGAACCTACCTCTGATATCCTTCCTATATCTCCCACCACGAACCCTATAGTTATGCCCCCTTGTAATAGCTCCATCCACCCGAGGAAATAGTCTTTGAACATTCACTCTATCTATCCCCTTCACCATCTTTTAAACCTCTATTAAGTCTCCCCTCAGCCTCCTCCGCTCCAGAGAGAACTGCCCGAGCTCCCTCAACCTTTCCTCATAAGACCTACCCTCCAAACCAGGCAGCATCCTGGTAAATCTCTGCACTCTTTCCAGCACTTCCACATCCTTCTTATAGTGAGTGATGCACTATCAATAAGGCGAAAGACTACCGATATGCCAATATAAGTGTAGGCTTTTATTCACAACAGAATCAGGAGCAGATCCCAACAATTAACCGACCTGGACTGAACAAGGGGGAGGAGACAGCCACCTTTATACTAGGTGCTGAGGGGAGGAACCAAACTGGAAGGGGATGTGTCCAGGTATGACAAACACACACAACGGTGGTCCATATAGGACAAAGGCACAACTGAGGTCCACCACAGTGAGGTGACCAGAACTGCACACAATATTCCAAATGTGGTCTCACCAAGGTCCTGTACAGTTGCAGCATAACCCCACGGCTCTTAAACTCCAACCCCCTGTTAATAAAAGCTAACACACTATAGGCCTTCTTCACAGCTCTATCCACTTGAGTGGCAACCTTTAGAGATCTGTGGATATGAACCCCAAGATCTCTCTGTTCCTCCACAGTCTTCAGAACCCTACCTTTGACCCTGTAATCCACATTTAAATTAGTCCTACCAAAATGAATCACCTCACATTTATCAGGGTTAAACTCCATTTGCCATTTTTCAGCCCAGCTTTGCATCCTATCTATGTCTCTTTGCAGCCTACAACAGCCCTCCACCTCATCCACTACTCCACCAATCTTGGTGTCATCAGCAAATTTACTGATCCACCCTTCAGCCCCCTCCTCTAGGTCATTAATAAAAATCACAAAGAGCAGAGGACCAAGCACTGATCCCTGCGGCACTCCGCTAGCAACCTTCCTCCAATCCGAAAATTTTCCATCCACCACCACCCTCTGTCTTCGATCAGACAGCCAGTTACCTATCCAATTGGCCAACTTTCCCTCTATCCCACACCTCCTCACTTTCATCATAAGCCGACCATGGGGGACCTTATCAAACGCCTTACTAAAATCCATGTATATGACATCAACTGCCCTACCTTCATCAACACACTTAGTTACCTCCTCAAAACATTCTATCAAATTTGTGAGGCACGACTTGCCCTTCACGAATCCGTGCTGACTATTAATCCGCATCTTTCTAAATGGTCGTAAATCCCATCCCTAAGGACCTTTTCCATCAATTTACCAACCACCGAAGTAAGACTAACTGGTCTATAATTACCAGGGTCATTTCTATTCCCTTTCTTAAACAGAGGAACAACATTCGCCATTCTCCAGTCCTCTGGCACCATCTCCGTGGACAGCGAGGACCCAAAGGTCAAAGCCAAAGGCTCTGCAATCTCATCCCTTGCCTCCCAAAGAATCCTAGGATACATTTCATCAGGCCCAGGGGACTTATTGACCTTCAGTTGATTCAAAACTGCCAGGACATCCTCCCTCCGAACATCTATTTCCTCCAGCCTATTAGCCTGTAACACCTTCTCTTCCTCAAAAACATGACCCCTCTCCTTGGTGAACACTGAAGAAAAGTATTCATTCATCACCTCGCCTATCTCTACTGACTCCATACACAAGTTCCCACTACTGTCCTTGACCGGCCCTAACCTCACCCTGGTCATTCTTTTATTCCTCACATAAGAGTAAAAAGCCTTGGGGTTTTCCTTGATCTGACCTGCCAAGGACTTCTCATGTCCCCTCCTAGCTCTCCTAAGCCCCTTTTTCAGCTCATTCCTTGCTAACTTGTAACCCTCAATTGAGCAATCTGAACCTTGTTTCCTCATCCGTACATAAGCTTCCTTCTTCCTTTTCACAAGACATTCCACCTCTTTCGTGAACCATGGTTCCCTCACTCGGCCATTTCCTCCCTGCCTGACAGGGACATACCTATCAAGGACACCCAGTATTTGTTCCTTGAAAAAGTTCCACTTTTCATTAGTTCCTTTCCCTGACAGTTTCTGTTCCCAACTTATGCCCCCTAATTCTTGCCTAATCGCATCATAATTACCTCTCCCCCAATTGTAAATTATGCCTCTCATAATTTTGTCGATCTTTATCAGGTCTTCCCTCAGCCTTTGCCTTTCCAGTGTAAACAATCCTAGTTTATTCAACCTCTCCTCATAGCCAACACCCTTGAGTTCAGGAAACATCCTGGTGAACCTTCTTTGCACTCTCTCCAAACCTTCTACGTCCTAATAATACTCTTGGTTCTTGATGCATAGGATTTGGGAAGTTGCTTGCACGATCAAAGATCAACTGGCAGGACTCAACAAGGCCAGGAATTAATCCTTGGCTTTTATTAGGTCTTTCCAAATGCTGTCAGTCTTCATAGATCGACTCCCCCACCAAATATCTGGGGCTGGATTTTCAGAAGTCCAGACTCATTCTCTAATATTAAATTATACGCATTCCTTCAATTTTAGAACACTCCACTGGGTAAAACTTTGAAAAAGAGTCAAATCCCTGCCAATGAGAACTTGAGCAGCCAAATATCATATTGAAGATAGCATGGAACTAACATGCCCTTGGAAAAACAAAAATGAAACACTGAGTTTGATGAAACCTGGTAATTAGCAGTCTGAAGTTTGGACATGAGTTGTTTAGATCTAGCCCACTTCAGAGGCAACCTCAATTGTTTGAAAATTCTAGGCTGACCTAAATGACGTTGCTTTCGAAAAGTCAAACACAGCATTAAACCTCAAGGAGCAGGAAAAATAGATAGTATCAAAATGTTGCAAAATGATTTAGGAGACATAACCGAATGATCAATACTTGCGGCTGGAGGTTTAAAATTGTTGGTGCTCTAGATTATAACCTAGAATGAAAAATCTATTATCAAACTAACTGAACATTGAAGTTCAATAACTATTTGTTGGATGTTACAAAAACTGTCTTATTTGTGGACTACCATGCCAGTAAACAGTCATTTCACAAGTTGATCTTGTTACAGCCAACGATCAACTTTTATTTCAACTGCATTCAACAGGAGTTTATTCAACCTTACTAAAATAATTTATTTACAATTAAAAACAATCTGTAGCATGCATTATTCCATCATGCCATGTTAAATCAACAGTATTGCAATTATGCAGCTCCTCCTTCAGGTTTCCTCCTACCAACTACAAAGTTGAAAAAATAAATCTTTTTATTAAAGAGGTTCCATCTCACTGAGAGGGAGTCATGTCCAACAACTTGCTCTGAATACTCGGCTCAAATTTGTGACAGCTGTGACAAATTCTACCACAACAACTGAGGCAAACCACAACTTTCTAAAACAATCAATAATATTCTCAACTCCACAGCCACCCTCCCCCGTAACTTTCTAAAAGATAAGTCAATTCTCCCCATCTCCCAAGGTTGACCAATCCTTCGACACTTCCAGGATCCGGATCCACACCTTTGTTAAAACCTCAGGCCATATCCTATGTATAAAGTCATTGAAATCCATCTGTTAGTTTGAGATGCATTGTTTACGAACAGACCAAGAGACAGGGGCAAACTTTACTTCCGCCCAATTTCTGTGGCAGAGGGTAAAAACTGTATTTACAGTAAAAACATTGTAAAATCTAAATTCTTTGAGCATGAGTTCAATGATTATTAGAGTGGGAATTGATTGCTTTTGATGTTGAAGCTTGCACAGAATAAGCACTTTTTTCCAGCTTTAGAATGACAAAAGCACTTTATAGGCAACTTAATTCTTTGAAGGTTTTGTCCCTGCTGGAATTTAAGAAGCACAGCAGGCAATTTGTGCACAGCAGGACCCATAAACAGCAATGTGGTAATGAGTAGATAATCTGTTTTAATGGTATTGGTCGAAGGATAAGTATTGGGCAGGACACCAGGGAGAAATCCCCTGTTCTTCCTTAAAGCAGTGCCATGGGAACGGGTACATTCATCTGAGAGGGCAGATAGGGCATGGATGACATTTAATCTGAAATGCAGGGCAACATTGTCGAAATACTCCACTGAATTTCCATTATTTTGGAATTTTATGCTTAAATTACTCGAGTGCGACTTAAATCTAGAATACAACCTCTTTGCTCAGGGGCAAAGGTGTCACAAACTGAACCACGGCAGACAATATCTATTTCCTAAGATATATACATATATATAATGCAAAAAAGGAAAAAAATGGCTCAATTTCTAAGAAATTGAAATCCAATTTTGCAATATAATTTCTATTGACAATGCATCATAGTTGAGTCCAAAACATTGTGAAGACTCCCATTTCAGTAACCTTTCACAATGGATTTCCCAAAGCACTGCACAGCCAATGAAATACTTTTGCAGCATGGTCATTGCTGTAATAAAATTAAAATAGTGCGGATGTTGGAAATCTGATTTTAGAAAAAGAAAATGCTTGAAAAGCTCAGGAGTTCTGGCAGCATGTGTGGAGATCGAAACAGAGTTAATGTTTCGAGTCTGTTCGACCCTTCTTCAGTGTCATTGTTGTAACTGTTGTAATAGAGGAAGTGCAGCAGCCAATCCCACAAACAACTATCAGATGAGGGCGGCACAGTGGCAAAGTGGTTAGCACTGCTGCTTCACAGTGCCATGGACCCGAGTTCGATTCCTGGTTTGGGTCACTGTCTGTGTGGAGTTTGTATGTTCTCCCCGTGTCTGCATGGGTTCCTCCGGGTGCTCCGGTTTCCTTCCACAGTCCGAAAGATGTACTGGTTAAGTGCATTGGTCATGCAAAATTCTCCCTCAGTGTAACCAAACAGGCGCCGGAATGTGGCGACTAGGGGATTTTCACACTAACTTCATTGCAGTGTTAATGTAAGCCTACTTGTGGCACTAATAAATAAATAAACTTTATAATCTGTTAGTAATATTGATCAAGGGATAAATACTGGCCGAGGCACTGAAGGGAATTCCACTCAGAAGGCGGCCATTTGGCCCATCACATTTGCACCTACTCTCCAACAGAGCATCTTACCCAGGTCCTCTCCCCATAACCCCTAACCTATACATCTTTGGACACTAAGGAGCAATTTAGCATGGCGAATCCACCTAACCTGCACATTTTTGGGAGTGTGGGAGGAAACTGGAGCGTCCAGAAGAAACCCATTCAGACACGGGGAGAATGGAGAAACTGCACAGAGACAGTCACCCAAGGCTGGAATTGAACCTGGGGCCTTACACCCAGGAGTAAATATTTAACCTAAAAATAAATAGATACGGAAATGAAAGGAGCCTTTCTTTGTTTTACTGAATACATGGGTAGGCAGATGAACAGAGCAATGAAGAGACACAGAAGAGCTGTTTATAGCTCATAAGATGATATTTTGCTAACCTTGACTGAGGCTATTTTAAACATGGATGAGGCCCCAGAGATAAGCCAGATCAGTCATCATTTATTGTCAACACATGCACACTTTCCAGCAGGCTACGGCAGATAATGATCAGGGGCAGGAATCTGAGTGGGTTCTCTCCACACTAATTAGAGGCTTCGAGTTCAATTCTAATGCTCCTATTTCCACTGATACTTCTAAATCTACATTAAAAGAAGATTGTAGAGTCAAGTGTTACACCTTCAATCACAATTCCCCGTCAAATAGGAAAAGGTGAACTTTCATTGTTTCAAAAAGCGCTTAGGTATCTGTTTTGTTTCAATATGAACATACCTGGTGGCAAAGGACTCCAGCAATAAATTAAAATGAAGAACCAAGCAAAAGACTGTTACAGTTAATTGTAAGTCCATGTGGTAATTCTTTTTAATTAATGGTTGCAACAGAGCAAAATCGCTGTGCAGTTATTACAAGCAGCAGGTGTAATAACCAGACTTATCAAATGAAAAGTGTGAGGTTTTAAATGCTGTCACCAAGATATGGCCACAGTATTGCTTATCTGTTACATTGGGTCACTTTCCATAGTGTTTCCTCTGTACTGCTTCAAATTAAAATTTTATTTCATTTCTGTGGCTGAAGCTTGTCCTGGCTTGAGTGAAGCACAACAAAGTCAAAGAGCCAGAATCACAACAATCTGAGAGTATATTAATGTATACTTAATGGAATCTTAAGAGAACTTGGCAAAGTGTCAGTTCTGGGGAGAATACTGGCAAGGAACTCTCCAGCTCCACTGGCTCCAGATCTTGTGACATTAACTGCCAAAAAAAAAGTTGGGTGTGGTTTGCACAGTCACTCTGGCAAGGCGAGGACTCTCAGAGCTGGAACTGGCACCACTGAGATTGTGGCACTCTCTTTCCTCAATTCCACCATGGAGGTATCTGTGGCCTCCCCACCACCCCCCCCCCCCCCCCCCCCCCGGCCCCCTATCGACTCCCCTCCCCACTGCCACGACTACCACCATCCTGATCATAGCTGGCATCAGCCTCCTCATTTTCCTCCAATCAATGCCAGCATCCTCATTGCTCGCACTGTCTGCTGCACCCACCTACCCCCCACCACAAATAGATGAGTCCTTGCATGTGAGGCTCTCCTTGGGAGCCACTGCTGGCACTGCCCCTGGTATCGGTTGGTAGTGACAATCTGGCAGTGCCAGCCTGTGCCAGGGGCAGAGCCAGGACACTGCCTGGCCATGTGTCTCTTCCCTGGAGGCTATAGTGACCTTTGTGCCCAGGGGGGGATACTCATGACAGGTTTACATCTGAGTGAACCTGTCGTAAACCTTGCCGATGTGACGTCATATTGGCGAGATGTGGTAGATCTGGTGGGTGGATGTCTTTAATTAAATTTATTGAAATGAATGCAGATCAGGTTCTCACCCATTATGGGCGCAAACTCAATTTCGTCGCCGGGGATGGGTGATGAAAATCCGAGATTGCAATCTCACCGGTGAGATTCATGATTTGTGGGTTTCGCCAGATCTTGAGCCCCGCCAGTGATCTTGCAGACGGAAAATAGGGGCTCAAGATCCCACCAATAGTTCATAAACTAAAACTAATTTGCTGTAATGATAATGTCGGAGGGAACAACCGAATTATGCCAAAATATTAAACTTTAAATAAGGCCTGAGTTATATTTTAAAATGGACACAAACCTCCAAAGGTGGCTGGAATGTACAGTCAGCTACTGACAGGAATGGCTGCACGATGTTTCTCTAAGGGACAATGGAATCCCTCCCTGTGTTTCCAGACAAAGTACCACCAAATGTTTTATTACCATCTCCAGTAAAAATGAAGAAACATCATGGCCATCTCATCTCAAAAGTTCCTGTGTGTAATGCTTGGCGGACTGGTGGATTTCAGTTTACACTTGGAATATACAAAGAAGGGGTTCAAAACCATCTGAAGGAGCTGCCCCAGTCTTTATCTGTCTGTGCTTGTTCTGTGAGGATAAGCAGCTGGAAGGTTTTCCACACAAGGGGTGTGTGATACAGTAATAGAAACAATGCCTCTGCAAAAATAGCATCTTTTGCAGGTATATCTTGAGTCTCTCTCTTTGACTGGAGAAGTCAACCCCAAGCAGTAAAGGGATGGTGGGTGAAAATGAACTGGAGAATTTCTCTACCAAACCACATAACACTGGAACGAAGAATCAACTAGTCAATTCTACTGACTATCCGCCTACCAAAATCAACTCAATTGGAATCAAATTTTAATAGCCGCACCCTACATCATCTACTCCTCGCAAGTCAAGGACTGTTCCGTACCTTTTTATTTCTATTAACTTACAGTTTGACTCAATTCCCCCTGCTAGTCTGTATGAATGCATATGCATGTGTTTTACCACTTTCCTCCTTGCATTTTTAATGGTTAAGAAACTCAGTCTATCTTCAACTCGAGAATGCCTGGTTAAATAGGCACCTTTTTGAACATAGCTACTGGTTTTGGAAATTAAGGTAGCCATCAGAAAGGGAGCCTTGTTAGATTAAATATTGTTGCTATCAGCAAAGTGGGTGGGGGTGAGGTGGGGGGTGGTGGGGGAGGCAGTGGAATCAAGATGAAGCCAGTCATCCCTCCTCACGTAGCTTCCTAGCAATGGGGGGGGGGGGGGGGGGGGGGGTAGCCCAGCCAGATAGGGACAAATCGAGGAGTCTTGCCTGAATCAACAACTCTTGAGGGTGGGGATAACATTGTTCTTAAAAACTTTGAACAAACACAAGCAACCTTAATATGACATCCATTTCATGAAGGAGACAAATGATCTGTCGTGGCAGCGGTGCACTCAAAGACTAACAGTTTCATGGCATCTGGGTTGCTTCTTAAACAAAATGTCAGTTGTCTGGTAACAATTTCCACAACACTTGGTAAGTGCAGAGAACCAGTGGGTTTGCAACAGGGGCCAGAATTCTTCAATATTGTCTGCAGCTGGGATGATCTGGCCTTGCTGTTGTGAGCGGGGATTTGGCAGCCAGGGTGTCACATTGTGCCAAATTATATACTTGATGCATTAACTGTCTACTGGACCAGAAAGCAGAACTGAATAACTTAAGTTTGGATTATTGTAATATGCAGGAAGAAAATTCCAGCCCCACTATTGTTTCTTCGATATTCCTCAACCCGACGTGGAATAGCATGAGGCTGACAGCTCTCCATTCCCCTGTGGGATAATTTGATCAGAACACTTTGTATAATTGTTGCACTTAAAGGAATGAATGATGTGGCGCTAGTTCAAGGTTCAAGTCCAAGTGATTAAAGGGGCCTTGACTGGGTGGACACAAAATTGACTGAGGGACAGAAATCAAAGAGTAATGGTGAATGTTTGTTTTTCAGAATGGAGAAAAATATACACTGGGGTCCCCCAGTGGTCAGTTGATATATATTATTGATCTGAACTTGGGAATGCAGTAATGATGTTAAAGTTTGCGTCTGACACCAAACTCCAAAACGTACTAATCATTGTGGAGACCAGGAACAGACTTTTGGAGGACGTAGACAGATTGGTGAAATGGAAAGATTCATGGCAGATGAAACTTACTGGTGAACTACAAAACAAAATATAAAACCTTGATAGGAAGAATGAGGAGAGGAGGTATAAACTAAATGGTACAATTTTAAAATGAGTGCAGGAGTGGATAGACCTGGTGTATACAAATGTGTAAAGGTGGCAGGACAAGTTGAGAAAGCTGTTATGAAAACACATTGGATCTTTTGCTTTATAAATAGAGAAATAGGGCAGTATTTTCTGCCAAAAAAAAGCAGGACTATTCGTGGATCTGGAACCTATTTGATTCATCAGCGGGCTTAATGAAAGGGCTTTCACCAAGCCTTGGCATTGTGATCTTTCCTTAGGGCAACTCAACTCAAACAATTAGGGAGGGAGGGTTGCAGAATGGCGCAGTAAATCATGCAGTTAAGGATTGCTATTTAAAATGACCCCAGTGGGATTCACAATGGCTGCAGCAAGTATAGCGCTGAGAGTTTCATTGGGACGGAATAAAACTGTTGCAGGATAGAAACAAGACGTGGAAGGCTGCTCAGCAAATCCCCACCCCCTCCACTTTGGTCCACAGAAGTGCCTCGGAAGGTAAGGAAGCATGCAATCAAGGCCAGAAGAGAAATGTTTTTCCCTCAGGATGGGAGGAGATGGCTAAATAGCTTCACCAAGTAGGTGTGGCTGCAAGTAGCAGTGGCAGTGAGGAGCAGAATGTGGCACTGAGGAACTGGATCCAGTATTGAGAAGCAGGGATTTAGCACTGAGGAACTGGATCCAGTATTGAGAAGCAGGGATTTAGCACTGAGGAACTGGATCCAGTATTGAGAAGCAGGAATGAAGCACTGAGGAACTGGATCCAGTATTAAGAAGCACAGATGTAACGCTGAGGAACTGGATCCAGTTCTGCAAAGCCTTTGTTGACCTGGTAAGTTTGGGTAAGTTGAGTGTCCTACTTTCAGTTTACAGCTACTCTTTCACCTCCCTATCATTCTGTTGCACTACATTCCTCTGACTGACAAGA